>NC_053439.1:1936218-2218675 GCF_007990345.1 Gossypium hirsutum | reverse complement strand
AGGGCTACACAGAAGCACATAAGTGCTAATCGGAAACCCGTATGGGTTAAACGGAAGCTCTTAGGAGCTGAACGGAAACCCATAAGGGTTAAACTGAAGCTCAAAAGAGCTAAACTGAAACCCAAAAGGGTTGAACTAAAACTCATATGAGTTGACTGAAGCTCATGAGAACTAAACAGACAGCAAATATGAAAGTTTTTAAAATTGCTGAACCTTGGTTTACTTGGGTAATTTACCGTCAATTCCTCTTTTGAAATGAACGATTGTACTCAATCCTGCATTTCGTTTACTTCGAATATTTAATTCAATTTCATAATTTTTACAATAGGTTTATTTTCAAAAATAAAATAAATAAATACATATTAACATTCATAAATTTAACAAATAACATTATAAATTTAACCATACGAACTTACCGGGCTAATTTGTAAAATTTGTTATAGCTTAGGAATTATTAAGATAATTTCTCTTTTCCACGATTTTCTTTGGGCTCTTAATCTAAAATATAAAATTATTTATCCATTAGCATATATTTCAGCCTCATTTCACATTACAATTTATACCCTTTAATTTTTGAAATTACATATTTACCCTAACTTTTTATAATTTTTACAATTTAGTCCCTCGTCAATAAACCCATCAACTGAGCTAATTTGTCTCAATTAACATTTTATATATTATACAGCCTTTTATATTCATAATTTCAATACCAAACCCTAATTATTAGCTTTTTCACAATTAGGCCCTAAAATCAATTTCTATCAAAATTACTTAATAAAATCATCATATAACAAAATTAAAGCTTCAAATCCATGTTAATTCATCATAAAATAATAGCACTCATCAATGGTAACTTTTAAAATTACCCATGAAATAAAAAACAAATGAAACATATAGTTGGACCTAGTTGTAAAAGTCTCAAAAAAATAAAAATTTCAAGAAATAAACAAGAATTTAATTCACTTGGAGTAGAAATATGAAAAAACAGCTTCTTGGGGGACTTCCTATGGTGTTTTTGGCTGAAGATTTGTGAAGAAATATCTAGATTTCTATTAAGTCCCTTTTTTATCTATTTAAATTTTATTTTATTTCCTATTTTACCCCTTAATCACTTAATTTCTTTGTTTTTTTCTTGCTTATACATTTCAGCCATTTTTATTTAGGCTAATATACCCTTTAAGTCCTCCTTCAACTATCACTTAAGCTATTTAATCACTCTAGTAAGTTTTGCACCTTTTTTCAATATAGTCCTTTTTATTTAATTAACTATCAAAACGTTAAAATTTTCTAACGAAACTTTAATACTAACTTATTAACACTTTTTAAATATTTATAAAAATATTTTTGGCCCAGTTTATGAAATCGAGGTCTCGATTTCTCGTTTTTAACCCAATTTGCTTAATAAATTCTTTTAAATCACGAAATTCACTAATTTAATAATATTTCTAAAATTGCATTTGACTCATAAATATTAATTTACTCAAATTTCCAAACTTAATCATTAGATTTATTGATCTCGAATCACTATTTCTGACACCACTGAAAATTGGGTTGTTATAATGTGAATTGTGTAATCCAAACTACAATTATTTCCTAAGTTGTGGAAATTAAGGGTTAAATCATAAATTTGAAAAAAAAAATTAGAAATAGAAAAGTGAAGTGTATAACACTTAAAATGTGAAAAGTTGATGTTGTAGCAAATTTTGGAATATTAATAAGAATTGAATTAAATTATATGTGATATTAAAAGTAAAATATATTGCTACACGAAATATTGTGCTAATGACTAAATTACAAAATATATAAAAGTGATATGTGAAATACATGATAATGATTATTAGTGAGTTATGGATAAATATTGAATTTAGAAATATATTACATGTATTAAAAATAGTGAATATATAAGTATATGGATTATCGTTACAAAGATTAAATTGTAAAGCATGTAAAGCATTATGCGAAAGTGTAAAAGTGATATGTGTGCATGATATAATTTGTCCAAGTAGATGAGATTAGAACTATTAGGATATTAGTGACATGCCATTAAGGGACCTTAGTGTGCTCTCCGATTATTAGCACATTAGTGCTCTCTGTTCAATAGTGCACAATAATGTACCTCTGTATCAGTTCTGTATATCCTAAGTGTTTTGTTTAGTTTACTGGGCCTTTGCTAAAAAGGTAAACAATTTTTGTTACAAGGTAAAGGTTTATCTTCGGTTAATGTTCGAAATATTGAATCTGTAAAGTGAAGATGTAAATAAATTGAATGTATTTAAGGAAGTATAAGAAAGACGATGACTAGTAAGTTAAATATGTAAAAAAAAAATTCGAAAGAATAGTGAGGGAATTATGAAATTTTACACTAAATGATGAAATATGATATATGTATTAAAAGAATAGTAAGTTTTATAGATTGATTTGAGGATTTAAGGACTAAATTGTGAAATAAGTAAAAAGGTTACAAATGAATATGATAATAAGTAAAAAGGTTACAAATGAGATATCGGAAATTAAGAAATTTAATAGAATTTAAATATCATGGGTACTTACTAAGTCTTCACCGACTTAATGCGTTTATTTTCATTGCATAGGTAAAGTGATTTTGAAGAGTCGTAGTTGAGGTAGTGGACATCCATCTCATCACATCTCCAAGTGCCAAGAGGGTATGTTTAATAATTTGGAATAGAATGGAATGTACTTAGGAAAATCAAGTGTGTTCCAAGTAGTATTGACTAAAATGTAAGTTGTTAAAAATTTACTTATTTTAGGGTCTAAAGAAGAACTTGGTGATATTTGCATTGAATTATAAATATCTAAATGCATACATCCATAATTAATTGAATATATGTTAAATAAGGTTGATTTGAGAATATTTTGAATTGATTTTAAACTTTGAAATGGCTTGAAATTAGTGCAGGGGGTTTTTAGCAAATTTTCCAAGTGTTTTGTCCAAAAATTTACCCAAGGTATCGATACCTAAGGGTAAAGAATTGATACCTAGAGCTTGGCTTTGAAAGATTCCAAAACATAATGCACTTTTGGTATTGATTTTTATATTGGTATCGATAATGAAGGAAAAATATCGATACTTTGCTTCTGTTTTGTGCAAAAATTATATTTTTAAACATTTCCAGGCAAAGAAGAAATTTCGGTAATGTCCCTGAACATTGAGAATGATAATATTTAATTAATTTAGTGAAAACTTTTATTTCTAATGTTAAAATTTATTAGTGTTTAGCCAAAATCATTTTGGCACCAAATGTAATATTCTTATATCAAGTTCCTTGGGTCGAACCAAGTATAGGCGTGATACAGGCTTGGTACCTTAGGGTTTATTGCTTGCATGGCTTTTAGGTCGTTAGGTATGAAAAATCGAATACTTTACTTTTTTCCTAACATTTATTTAATGAAAAACTAAATTTTCTGAATTATTCTAAATTAGTCCTGAATTGATTCTGAACTATTTTTAGGGCCTTGAAGGCTCGATTTTAGGCCCAAATGCATATGTTTGCTAGGTTTGTAATAAGTTTTAGGTTATTTTTATTAAATGATATTATTGATCTATTTTGAAGTTAATTGTTTTTATTTGGATGGTAATGGTCTGTAACCCTAATCCGACAGCGAAGATGGGTTAGGGGTGTTACAACTTGGTTTTAGGCACTTGGAAGATGAGAATATGTCTTTCGCGATAAAGCTTAGGTTCAATGTTGTATCCAATTCAAATGCTTTATAGGTTTCGGTTCTCAAGTCGAAGTATAAAGTCCCTAATGGATTACCTGGGTCCTTAACTCATGGGGTGATGCTATTTTCTTTGGAGAAACCTTTAGTCTTGCCACTTGTCAGAGTGAATCTTTTATGGTCTGTCTATGATGGTAAATTGATCAATTGTTGGCATGATCCTTGGATTCCGAATTATGGTTATTTGGTAAATCATATCCCTTCCCATTCGAATATGGAGAAGGAAAACTTGCTTAGTGAAATGGTTACTGAGGATTGTTCTTGGAATCTTGATTTATTTCGTTTATGGGTGGTGGAGGATGTGGTGAGGCACATTATGAGTATTCCTCCACCTCAGCTAGAAGTCAAACCATATAAGATCATTTGGGTCGAGTCCTCAAAAGAATCGTTTTTGTAACACCCCTTACCCGAGACCGTCTCCGGAATCGAGTACGAGATGTCATCCAATTTAACTTACCGATTCGGAGCATAAAAATTTGCTTTTAAAATTAAATTCACTGTTCATAACAACACTGTCCACCTGCGCAACTGTCACTAATTTAATTATAACTTGAGTTACGAAACTCAAAATTTAAATCCGTAAATTTTCCGTGAAACTAGACTCATATTCCTACTTACCATAAAAGTTTCAGAATTTTTGACTTAGCACATTAGTACAGTTTATTCATTAAAGTATCCCCTGTTTCACAGCTCGACAGATCTGACCTCTTGGCTCTAAAAATCAAATATCTAATTGTACAGAATTCATATAAGGTTACCATTAATTTATTTTAAAATAGACTCACTAAGGAATCTAAACATATAAATTATGATCTATAATTATTTCTGTACAATTTATAATGATTTTCTAAAGTTAGAACAGGGGACTTCAAAAACCATTCTGACCCTGTCTCACTAAAATTTAAATATCTCAAAATATAAAATTCCTTTGCCTACACCGTTTCTTTCATGTAAAAATAGACTTGATAAGCTTTAATTCTATATATCATTCACCCTCTAATTCCATTTCTACTATTTATGGTGATTTTTCACATTCACGTCACTGCTGCTGTCAAAGAAACTACTTCTTTGAATTAGTTACCATTTAAACATACATAACTCCAAAACATATTCTTTAATAACTACTTCAATAGCTAACATTAGCCATATCATTTGGACATGCTCAAAATGATTAAGACTCTATACATGCCATAGTTTAAACATTTTGAAAAGCACATAATACCGAGATGGTTATGATAGTGTGATACGAGCTCCGACGGTCCACTATTCGATCAAGTTCAAATCACTATAAAACAAAGGAAAGAAAGAGATGTGTAAGCTATAAATAGCTTAGTAAGTTACATGCAAACAATAATTACTCAATTAATAATTAACACTTTTAACATATAACTAATCAAAATATTTCTTAGCAATTTCAATCACTTACACATACACAATCTTACCAATTCACTTGCATATACATTTTCACACTTAACATTTCATATTCACTTTAATTCATTATTAATCCCGTTGAACACTTGGAATATACACGGATACGTAGAGATTTAGCACATAAGTGCCACACTGATATGTAGCCGAAGCTACCACTGATATGTAGCCGAAGCTACCACTGGATGTAGCCAAAGCTACCACTGAAATGTAGCCGAAGCTACCACTGATCAATAACACTGGAAATGTCCACGGGTCTGCTCACACAAGCTGTCAGGTGTCTGCAACACATGCTAGATCACCCAGCACCCGGGACTCACTGTAACACTGTAACACTGGTCTCTAGTGACATGTCACTTGTATCCAATTCTATTCCTAAGTTCAACCGGGAATTTACACTTAACACTTTATTTTCAACACTTTATCACTTGAATAATTCATGAACAACTTTCCTTCCACATTCAATATTAATTCACATATCAAATATAATTCACAATTTATACAAATATAACTATTATTTACATATAACTTACCTCGGATGCAAAACGACTATTTTTGTAATTTAGTCGATAACTTTCTCTTTTCCCCGATCACTTGCACTATTTCTTCTTTCTTGATCTATATTAACACAATTTAATACATTTTATCAATATTCCATTCAAATACAATTCATACACAACATTTTGACACATTTACATTTTTCCCCATAACTTTTCAAAAATTCCACTTTTGTCCCTAAGCTCGTAAAAATAAAATTCCTAAATTTTAAATTTCAAACTTCACTAAATCATATTTCATGCTCATAACGGCCTCAATTTCACAAAATCACAACTTTATGCACACTTTACCATCTTTCACAATTTAGCCCTTTTTCAACATTTTCATGAAATTCATCTAGTAAAACTTGTAATTAACACTTCAAACATTCATTATCTAACATCACTAATCAATTTACAATTATATCATGAATGGGTAATTTTTAAACTTTAATTTCATTTAAATTAAATGGTAGAAACATGAAATTCAAGCTTCAATAAGCATAAAAATACGAAAATAATTAAAAACGGGGCAAGAAATCACTTACAATTGAGCTTAGGAAATCAAAACCCTAACTATGGTAACCTGAACTTTTGGCAGCAAGCTTCTGATTTTTGAAGAAGATGGACACTTGTTTTCTCTTTATTTTGTCTTTTACCCAATTTGGACAAAAATGCCCTTGACCCATTACTTAGATATTTTTTCTAGAAATACCCTTTTGTGTCCAAACACTAATTTATGGTCTAATTGCCACATAAACACTTCCAATTTCATGCAATAATTCAATTAAGTCATTTAATCACTAATTAGACACACTTTGCATTTTTCTCAATTTAGTCCTAAAAATTCAATTAAGCACTAAAGTATTAAAATTTCCTATCCATATTTTCACACAATATTTCAATCAATCAGTAACTAATAAAAATTTATAAAATTAAACTATTTCACTTTGGATTTGTGGTTACGAAACCACTATTCCGATTAGGCCCTATTTCGGGCTATCACAATTCTCCCCCCTTAGGGATTTTCGTCCCCGAAAATCTTACCAGTGAATAAGTTGGGATACTGTTTCCTCATAGCCTCCTCGGTTTCCCATGTTGCCTCTTCCACCCCATGTCGTTGCCATAACACTTTCACTAAAGCAATTTCTTTGTTTCTCAACTGTTTCACTTCTCGTGCCAAGATTCGAATCGGTTCTTCTTCGTATGTCATATCCGATCGAATTTCCACTTCAGTCGGTGAAATCACATGTGATGGGTCCGATCGATATCGCCTCAACATAGAAACATGAAACACATTATGAATTCTTTCCAATTCCGGTGGTAAAGACAATCGATAAGCCACTGGACCAATTCTTTCTATCACTTCATACGGACCAATAAATCTTGGACTTAATTTACCTTTACGGCCAAATCTCAAATTTTCTTCCATGGAGACACTTTCAGAAATACTTTATCTCCCACTTGAAACTCAATCTCTTTTCTTTTCAATCCGCATACGACTTCTGTCGATCCGATGCAGCTTTCAAACAATCACGGATTATCTTCACTTTTCTTCAGTTTCTTTTACCAAATCGACTCCATGTAACTGATTTTCATTAAGTTCAGTCCAATATAATGGAGTCCGACACTTTCGTCCATACAACGCTTCATAAGGTGCCATTTTTATGCTGGATGATAACTATTATTATAGCAAATCCACCAAAGGTAGATATCTTTCCCAATTACCTTCAAATTCCAATACACAACATCTCAACATATCTTCGAGCACTTGAATTACTCTTTCAGACTGTCCATCGGTTTGGGGTGGAATGCTGTACTAAAATTCAATTTAGTACCCAATGCCTCTTGTAATTTCTTCCAAAACCTTGAAGTAAACCGTGGATCTCTATCAGATATAATAGACGCAGGACACCATGTAATCGACTATCTCAGCAATATACAATTCAGCTAACTTGTCAAGTGAAAAACTCATTCGCACAGGAATGAAATGAGCTGACTTAGTCAATCGATCAACTATACCCAAATTGAGTCTTTCTTTTTCGGTGACAATGGCAATCCGAAACAAAATCCATAGTAATTCTATCCCACTTCCACTCGGGCACCATAATAGGTTGAAGTAACCTGAAGGTACTTGGTGTTCAGCTTTTACTTGTTGGCACACAAACACTTTGTCACATACTCAGAGATATCCCGTTTCATACCCGCCACCAATAAATTTCTTAAATCATTGTACATTTTTACACTACCGGGGTGAACTGCCAACCGACTATCATGTGCTTCCTGCAAAATTTTCTGAATTAAATCAACATTTTTCGGAACACATATTCTTCATGAAACATTAAACATCCATCTGAATCAATCCGAAAATCAGAATTATGTCCACTGCACACTGAGTCTTTTTCTTTGCAATTCATTATCCACTTTCTGAGCCTCACAAATTTCTTGAAGAAACAATGGTCTAGCTTTTAACTCTGCAAACAATGATCCATCTTCAGTCAATGTTAATCTCGTATTCAAAGCTCTCAAAGCAAAGAGAGACTTTCTGCTCAAAGCATCAGCAACTATATTAGCTTTTCCCGGATGATAATCTATTACAAGTTCATAATCTTTCAACAATTCCAACCATCTTCTTTGCCGCAAATTCAGATCTTTTTGTGTCATAACATATTTCAAACTTTTATGATCTGTAAAAACACGACATTTCTCACCATATAAATAATGACGCCAAATCTTCAAAGCAAAGACAATAGCAGCCAACTCTAAATCATGGGTAGGATAATTTCGTTCATGCGGTTTCAATTGTCGAGAAGCATACGCTATCACTTTCCTTCTTGCATCAATACACATCCAAGCCCATTTAATGACGCGTCACTATAAACAACAAATTCCTTTCCTGACTCAGGTTGCACTAACACTGGTGCCTCAGTTAAACACTTCTTTAATTTCTCAAAACTTTGTTGACACTCCTCGGTCCATTCGAACTTAACATCTTTTTGCAACAATTTTGTCATCGGTGAAGCTATCATCGAAAAACCTTCTACAAATCGACGATAATATCCGGCTAAGCCCAGAAAACTCCTAACTTCAGATACATTTCTTGGAGGCTTCCACTCAATTATTGCCGATATCTTATTCGGATCCACTCGAATGCCATCTCCCGAGACAATATGCCCCAAAAATCCAACTTCACTAAGCCAAAATTCACTTTTGCTAAATTTAGCAAACAATTTCTTTTCTCGCAGCGTTTGTAGCACAATTCTTAAATGTTCAGCATGCTCGACTTCACTTCGGGAATAAATAAGAATATCATCTATAAACACCACAACAAATTTATCCAAATAGGGCCGGAAAATTCGATTCATCAAATCCATAAAAATAGCTGGAGCATTAGTCAGACCAAAAGGCATTACAAGAAACTCATAGTGACCATACCGGGTTCTGAAAGCAGTCTTTGGCACATCTGACTCTTTAACCCTCAATTGGTAATATCCGGATCTCAAATCAATTTTGGAAAACACTGTGGCATCCTTTAACTGATCAAACAAGTCATCTATTCGGGGCAATGGATATTATTCTTTACTGTCACTTTATTAAGTTGACGATAATCAATACACAATCTCAATGTCCCATCCTTTTTCTTCACAAATAGCACGGGAGCACCCCACGGAGAATAACTTGGTCTGACGAATCCTTTATCCGTCACTCTTGCAATTGCACTTTTAATTCTTTTAATTCAGTTGGTGCCATTCTGTAAGGAGCAATCGATATTGGAGCAGTACCTGGCATTACTTCAATACCAAACTCTACTTCTCTAATCGGAGGCAAACCTGGCAACTCTTCTGGGAACACATCTAAATATTCACATACCACTGGCACTGATTCGATCTTTGTTTCAGACACTTTTGTATTCAACACATAAGCAAGATATGCTTCACAACCATTTTTCAAACATTTCTGAGCAGACATGGCAGAAATCACAATTGGCATCACATTTGACTTATCTGTTTCAACCCGAAGAACTGTACCACTACCACACTTCAACTCAAGAATTTTCTGACTGCAATCTATCTTGGCCTTATGTAATGTCAACCAATCCATTCCCAAAATAACATCAAATTCATCAAATGGCAACAACATTAAGTTGGCAGGGAAACACTGACCTTGTATCATCAAAGGACAATTTTTGCATATTTTATCAACTATCACATGCTTGCCTAAAGGATTCGACACTTTAATCACATACTCAGTCAATTCAACACACAAATTTTATCAGACACTAAATTCCTACATACATACGAGTGAGTAGAACCAGGATCAATCAATGCAAGAACATTAGTGTCGTAAAGAGAAAATATACCAGTGATCACATCAGGAGAAGATGCTTCCTCTCTAGCTCGGATGGCATAAGCTCTTGCTGGAGCTCCCACTTCAGATCTTACAGTCGTGTCTTTTGTTACGCCTCTACCACTAGTTCCAATCCCCACATTTCTCTGTGGTCTTCCTCTAGTAGTCACACTGCTCGATCTCACATTCTGAAACTTTTCTATCTCTTCTCTTTCCGGACAATCTTTCACAAAATGATCTTGAGATCCACATTTAAAACAAGCTCGGCTGATTAAATAACATTCCCCCAAATGTCGTTTTCCACAATGTTGACATTCCGGTCTAGTAGGTTTAACACTACCTGTACTTGCCATAGAAGTTGCCTGAGCTTTAAACCTGAATATTGTCTTCCTCGATCTCTTTGAAAATTCACACTAGAAACATTCGATCGAGTATTCATTTCTTTAAACTTCTTCGCTTGAGACTGAAATGGCTTGCCCATTGATCTTTTTCTTTCATCTCTTGCTTCACTTTCCACCTTTCTTTTCTCTTTGCTCAATCCTTCAGCCTTGATAGCTCTTTCAACTAGTACCACTAACTCTTTAATTTCAAGAATTCCCACTAGCAATCGGATATCCTCGTTTAATCCATCTTCAAACCTTTTACACAATGTAGCTTCATTAGATACACACTCTTGGGCATACTTGCTTAATTTGACAAATTCTCGCTCATATTCGGCTACCGTCATGCGCCCTTGTTTCAATTCAAGAAACTCTTTTCTCTTTTGATCAATGAAACGCTGACTCACATACTTCTTTCGGAATTCTTCTTGAAAGAAATCCCATGTAACTTTCTCTTTAGGTACCACTGACACTAAAGTTTTCCACCAATTATAAGCTGAATCCCTCAACAATGAGATAGCACATTTGAGACTCTCTTCTGGAGTACAAGATAATTCATCCAACACTCTGATGGTATTATCAAGCCAGAACTCTGCTCTTTCAGGATCATCATTTACATTAGCTCGGAACTCTTCGGCTCCATACTTTCGAATTTTGTCCACTGGAGGCTTTGACAATTTTAACACTTCAGTTTGTTGAGGAGCTATGGGAACAGCTTGAGGAATAGGAGGGGGCGGAGGAGGTTGAGCATTAGGATTAGTTCTAACAAACTCAGTGTACCAATTGTTCATCATTTGGAGAAAAGCTTCTCGAGCCTCATCTCCTTGACCCTGAGTCTCGAATCGACTTTCAACAGGCACATTACTTTGAGCATCATCAGCTGTATCTCGGTTAGAATCCATTACTATAAAAAAAACATTTTAAGATGTCAGGAGTCGTCACACTATCATTATTCAATTATGGCATGTATAGATAGTCTATTACACTCGCTACGTTAGTCCGAGAATCGACTAAACCGTAGCTCTGATACCACTAAATGTAACACCCCTTACCCGAGACCGTCGCCGGAATCGAGTACGAGATGTTATCCAATTTAACTTACCAATTCGGAGCATAAAAAAAATTGCTTTTAAAATTAAATTCACTGTTCACAACAAAACTGTCTACCTGCGTGACTTTCACTAATTTAATTATAACTCGAGTTACAGAACTCAAATTTAAATCCGTAAATTTTCCCTGAAACTAGACTCATATTACTACTTACCATAAAATTTTCAGAATTTTTGACTTGGCCAATTAGTACAGTTTATTCATTAAAGTATTCCCTGTTTCACAGCTCGACAGATCTGACCTCTTGGCGCTAAAAATCAAATATCTAATTGTACAGAATTCATATAAGGTTACCATTAATTTATTTTGAAAATAGACTCACTAAGGAATCTAAACATATAAATTATGACCTATAATTATTTCTGTACAATTTATAATGATTTTCTAAAGATAGAACAGGGGACTTCAAAAACCATTCTGACCTTGTCTCACTAAAATTTAAATATCTCAAAATATAAAATTCCTTTGCCTACACCGTTTCTTTCATGTAAAAATAGACTTGATAAGCTTTAATTATATATATCATTCACCCTCTAATTCCATTTCTACTATTTATGGTGATTTTTCACATTCACGTCACTGCTGCTGTCAAAGAAACTGCTTCTTTGAATTAGTTACCATTTAAACATACATAACTCCAAAACATATTCTTTAATAACTACTTCAATAGCTAACATTAGCCATATCATTTGGACATGCTCAAAATGATTAAGACTCTATACATGCCATAGTTTAAACATTTTGAAAAGCACATAATACCGAGATGGTTATGATAGTGTGATACGAGCTCCGACGGTCCACTATTCGATCAAGTTCAAATCACTATAAAACAAAGGAAAGAAAGAGATGTGTAAGCTACAAATAGCTTAGTAAGTTACATGTAAACAATAATTACTCAATTAATAATTAACACTTTTAACATATAACTAATCAAAATATTTCTTAGCAATTTCAATCACTTACACATACACAATCTTACCAATTCACTTGCATATACATTTTCACACTTAACATTTCATATTCACTTTAATTCATTATTAATCCCGTTGAACACTTGGAATATACACGGATACGTAGAGATTTAGCACATAAGTGCCACACTGATATGTAGCCGAAGCTACCACTGATATGTAGCCGAAGCTACCACTGGATGTAGCCGAAGCTACCACTGAAATGTAGCCGAAGCTACCACTGATCAATAACACTGGAAATGTCCACGGGTCTGCTCACATAAGCTGTCAGGTGTCTGCAACACATGCTAGATCACCCAGCACCCGGGACTCACTGTAACACTGTAACACTGGTCTCTAGTGACATGTCACTTGTATCCAATTCTATTCCTAAGTTCAACCGGAAATTTACACTTAACACTTTATTTTCAACACTTTATCACTTGAATAATTCATGAACAACTTTCCTTCCACATTCAATATTAATCCACATATCAAATATAATTCACAATTTATACAAATATAACTATTATTTACATATAACTTACCTCGGATGCAAAACGACTATTTTTGTAATTTAGTCGATAACTTTCTCTTTTCCCCGATCACTTGCACTATTTCTTCTTTCTTGATCTATATTAACACAATTTAATACATTTTATCAATATTCCATTCAAATACAATTCATACACAACATTTTGACACATTTACATTTTTCCCCATAACTTTTCAAAAATTCCACTTTTGTCCCTAAGCTCGTAAAAATAAAATTCACTAAATTTTTAAATTTCAAACTTCACTAAATCATATTTCATGCTCATAACAGCCCTCAATTTCACAAAATCACAACTTTATGCACACTTTACCATCTTTCACAATTTAGCCCTTTTTCAACATTTTCATCAAAATTCATCTAGTAAAACTTGTAATTAACACTTCAAACATTCATTATCTAACATCACTAATCAATTTACAATTATATCATGAATGGGTAAATTTTCAAACTTTAATTTCATTTAAATTAAATAGTAGAAACATGAAATTCAAGCTTCAATAAGCATAAAAATACGAAAATAATCAAAAACGGGGCAAGAAATCACTTACAATTGAGCTTAGGAAGTTCAAGAACCCTAGCTATGGTGACATGAATTTTTTTTTGGCAGCAAACGTCTGATTTTAAGAAGATGAACACTTGTTTTCATCTTTATTTTGTCTTTTATTCAATTTGGACAAAAATGCCCTTGACCCATTACTTAGATATTTTTCTAGAAATACCCTTTTGTGTCCACAACACTAATTCATGGTCTAATTGCCACATAAACACTTCCAATTTCATGCAATAATTCAATTAAGTCATTTAATCACTAATTAGACACACTTTGCATTTTTCTCGATTTAGTCCTAAAAATTCAATTAAGCACTAAAGTATTAAAATTTCCTATCCATATTTTCACACAATATTTCAATCAATCAGTAACTAATAAAAATTTATAAAATTAAACTATTTCACTTCGGATTTGTGGTTACGAAACCACTATTCCGATTAGGCCCTATTTCGGGCTATCACAGTTGTAGTCATAAATTATCTTATAATGCCTCGGATTTGGCTTTTTCACCATATATTGACTACTGGAGAGAGATGAGGAAAATTTGTGTTGTACATCTCTTTAGAAGAGTGCAATAGTATCGTTCCATTAAAGAAGATGAAGTTGCACGCTTGATTGAAAATATTTCCAAATTATCTGTTGATTCTAAGCTTGTCAACTTGGGTGAAGCAATAACGTGCCTTTCCAGTACAATAATTTGTAAAATAGCCTTTGGCAAGAGGTATGACGAAGAAGAAGCCGAAAGAAGCAGATTCCATGAGCTGCTTAATGAAAGTCAAGTCATATTATCTATCTTCAGTTTTTTTTACTACTTTCCTTTCATGGGTTAGCTCGATACTGAAGTGCACAATCATCTTGAAAAATTTCAAAAGACTTGATACTTTTTATGTAACGTCCCTTATCCGACCTGATTGTTAGGTTAAGGTACCAAAATATTACATTCGTTGTCGAAACAACTATAATAATTCCATACTAATTACACATTCTTACTCAAGCTATTAAGCTTATAATATGATTAAAATATGATTAACAATCTTATCTGAGCTTTACATGAGCTTATGAAAGCTCCCAAAGTGACCAAAGGTTGTTTAGGGACTACTTTGTAAAGCTCCAAAGCTATCGAGAACTCGTCGCGACTTCAAAGATTCCACATCGTGATGTCACCTACTAACTTGGGCCATTGCGACTTGAAGGCACCTCGTCGCGTTGTCACATACTGAGTAAGCTCGTCGCAACCTCATAAGCCCAACATCATGACATGAATCCTACCACCTTAAATCTTAAGCATTTTTCTTCCTAACACCGAAGGCAACATCCATATGGTACATGCCATTCTTTTTAGCCAATATAACATACCAAATCAAACAAATCCAAATTACAAAATTTGCAAAGAGGATCAAAACCACCAAAGCTTCCATTGAATTCATCCATAATCATACTTAACATATTCTTAAGTACATGCCAAAAGTCATTGCTAAAAATTTAGATTCATACTCTTTTCCGAGCCTTAATTTATGATGAGATGAGTGGAAATCAACCTTCACTCTAGAGCTTCAATCAAGCCTTCACCTACGCGTTTGAAAAGAAACACGTTAAGCTCGCGAGAGCTTAGTAAGTTCATCAAGAATTAAATTTTGTAATTTAAATCAAGTCATTACTTATATATATAACGCTTATGAATCATACCTATAACGACCCGAAAGTCAGTGGTACCGGAAAATCCAGTTTCGATACTTCGTTTCTATACAAATATTTAATAAAAATATTTATGGAGTTATGTTGCAGGTGAATTGATTTTTGGTTAGGTAATTTTATCAAATTAGTGTTTAACTAAGATATAGGGACTAAATTGTAAAACTAGTAAAATTTTAATTATTATAGATTATTATTAATTTATAATAGAATAAGTACTTAAGTGGTATCTATACCACTACATAAAGAATAGTGGGCAACAAATGGATTGTTTTACTTATTTATGTAATAAAATGTTAATAATAATAATAATAATAATAATAAACATCTCATCAGTACAAAAATGGGGTTTAAAAAGAAAAAAACAAACAAAAAAAAGGGGGGAGTCTTCTTCAACATGGATTATTTTCGAAAGAGAGGAGGACACTTAAAAAAATTCTACTTGTTTTTCTGGCTACAATTCGATTAGAGAGGGAGAAGAGAATTGTTGCATGCTAAATTTTGAGCTCGTTTAGGAGCTGATTTTCGTCAAGAAATTTGCAAAAAGGGGAAATAGAAGGCAGCAGCTAGAGGGGACGAGATCTTACTCAAGGTTATAGTCGACTTCGAATTTCTGTGAGTCCTCAATGCATTTTTCTTTCTTGATTGTTTTGTTACACTTTCATGTTAGTATGAATGTTATAAATCCAAGGAAAATTTTAGTGGAATGCATGTTGTCGAAGGAGCTGCTTATGCATGCAGTTTTTAAGCAGGCCGTTAAATTTCTTGGCCAGAAAAAGGTGGTTCGGTTGGTGGTGATCTAAGCTATCCAAATTTTGTTTTATGAATGTTGTTCAATTGAGCATAAATAAATGAGTTCTCAATAAATTGATAATTTTACTATCATTCTTTTCAATTTGTATCCACATATAAGTAATATTGTGACATTCACTACTGAAAATGTCTAAATCAATGTGAAGTCTATAATGTCACTAGGTGAATAAATATAATTTTCAAATAATTATATGCAGTATTCGCTTCAAGGAATATGCCAAAATTTTCAAATGTCCAAAAATCTATTAATAGCAAACTTTGAGAGTAGTTCTTATTTTCCAGGTGTACAACAGGTACATAACCAATGATTTTTTATACATAACTTTTCTCTCTTGCAAATTCTCATCAGTAATATTTTTTCACGTAATTTTAGTTAAGAACTTACTCTGAATACTATAGAGTTATACTCACAGTTTTTAAAAAAACTTGCAACTTCTGGTGCATCCAACCATGACGAGCTTTAGATAGAATTATCATATTCTATTGCTCATAAGTAGATCTTTCACAGTCAAATATTTTGCTTTCAACTTTTTAATATGACAAAAGAAGATCACAAAGATAATTATAATCAATTCAATTTATAACAAGAGTAATAAAATAAATCAATAACTCAATCCCTTTTTTTATTCATATGAAATATAATATTTTCTTCATTCATCTTTTAAAAGTAATGCATTAACCATCACAAATTTTGTGCTTTTTAGATATTGATATATTAGCTCTTCTAGAGCTTTCAACTAATTTTATACTATCAAATATTTCAATAATATTTGTTTTTTTCAGTACCAAATAAGATAAATATTTTCTATATGTAATGATAGAATTTATTACTACATTTTGATATCCTTCATCAAAGAATATTAACAGAAACAAAATATATGTGCCACATATGTGGCCAATAATATTTCATATCACATTGATAACATAAGTTATCTTTACCCTTTGAAGAGTTATCTTGAGAACTCTCATTATTCCCTTATTTATTACTATGTTCCCACTTTTAGTGGTCCATGATTGTATATTTTATTTTCTTTATATTTGCATCCACTTCATGGAATATAATAAATCTGGTAGGACAGACTTCTAAACGCCTCCATTAGTTCTTTTTTTCATAATCACCATCGCAAACATGCGTGGATTTTAAATCAGAATCTATTCATTCATGTTGTCATGATTATTCTCTAATTATAATAAACATGATATAATAAATAAAACATAGTAAAATATACCTAAAGATCTTTAACATCATCTTCATCACCTTGACTATTATCACAAGCACTATTACAAGTAGTAAAACAACTTTGCTTTCATAATAACACTTATAATACAATAGTAAAAATCATTTAATAGACAATCAAAATTTTCGTGTACGATGCTTGAAAATTATCCGATACACATTGTACCAAATTTCAATACCACATATATATTATAAAATCTTATGTTGCTCTAATCAAATATTTATAAATTCAATTTAAAATATATCATACAATGATTCAACATTAGCAAGTTAATAAGACTTAATAGATCCTATCAAATTTCCCTTTAATCAACAATAGTAGGTTAATAACACTTTCCACTATAATTTTAATCAAATTTCAAGAATATTTAATAATCAAATTTTTAAATATTTAAATATTATGCATAATATAACTTAATTAAAAAACTTCAAAAAGAATAATTTACCAAAAAAATAATAGAGAAAACATACCATATTAATAGCAAACATATCTAATAAACAATTATGTCTTTTACATAAAAAAATTGTCCTAGAAAGGCAAAAATAAAATACCATCAGAATGTGAAATTTATTTCAAATAAAAATTAATAGTAGTCATACATTAATTGAAAAATAAAATATGGTCGAAATATAAAAGTTTCTGACAAAATCTATGCTTTACCCATGCTTGTACAATTATAAATCAAAGATCGGGAATAAGAACCATGATCCATTCTAAGATTAAATCGTTCAACATCCTAAAGATGAAATTGTAAGGGTGAAAGTTTAAGGTGAAAGAGGAATTGGATTTGTGGGACGACTTTGAAAAATTTTGAAAGAAAAAAAATAGAGAATCATCGTGCTGATAATGTGTTATAAAATAAAGAAATGTGGAGAATAAAGAACAAAGAAAATATGAAAGTAATAGAGAATGTAACACCCCTTACCCGAGACTGTTGCCGGAGTCGAACATGAGGCGTTACCTGACTTAACTTAAAAGTTCGGGGCATAAAAATTTACTTTCAAAATTAATTTCACTATTCACAATAAAGCTGTCCACCTGCGCAGCAGTCACTAAAATAATTATATCTCAAGCTACGAAACTCAAAATTTAGATCCATAAATTTTTCCTGAAACTAGACTCATATATATATTCACCATAATTTTTTCAGAATTTTTGGTTTAGCCAATTAGTACAATTTATTAGTTGAAGTATCCCCTATTTCACTAATCGACTATCCTGACCTCTTGTCACTAAAATTCAATTACCTCATTGCACAGACTTCATATGGTGCTTCCACTTATTATTACTTAACATAGACTCAATAAGGAATTTAAATATATAATTTATAACTCATAATTCCTTTTGTAAAATTTTTAATCAATTTCTAAAGTCAGAACAGGGGACTTCAAAATCATTCTTACCCTGTCTCACTAAATTTCAAATATCTAAAAGTATATAAATCTTTTGATTACTCTATTGCTTTTATGTGAAAGTAGACTCATTCAGATTTAATTTCATATCTCACTCAACTTCTAATTCTATTTATACTATTTTTTCTGATTTTTCAAAGTTAAATCAATGCTGCTATCCAAAAACTGTTCTATTGAACATTTTAAAACAATTCAATGTAACCCCTTTATAATTACCTAGCCTACCCTGCAAATTTCAAATCACAACCAATTTCAGTATTTCAACTACTTCACTTGAATACTAATGAAGTTCAACCAATCAACCATTTCAAACTAAAAACATATATTTTTCAATGTCCAACACAACCATCACATTAAAATTTACTTTGCATACTTAGTCATTCATTCTATTACTTTTTACTTCAATTCCTTATACATGCCATATAAATCCAAAAAGTTGTTTCACAAAATCTACCGGAGTAAATCTAGATAGTGTGATTCTTGGTGTAGATCCGATCCTCCGAATGTATAAATACGTCAATCTACAAGAAACAATAAACACACAAAAGTAAGCTTATAGAAAGCTTAGTAAGTTCATAGGCACAAAACATAAATCTTACCAAACATTTATACACTTATACATAATACACCATTACTAAGTTACCTGTCAACCACAATCTTCGGTGAGTTCCTTGGTATAACTCACTACTACTTATTCTTTTACCATAATTCCTCCGGGCCCATTTGTCACTTACCACCCTTGATCAAAATTAAGGAACGGTTACGGAAAATTGAGTACTTCACTTTCACTTTGCCATAGTATAACTATGGTCTTACGTATGATAACTTATCATTTGTCCCTGATCAGATAAGTGTAGCTAAGCTACCACTTATCACTTTGTCACTTGATCAGATAAGTGTAGCACTTATCACTTTTTCACTTGATCAGATAAGTGTAGCAAAGCTACCACTTATCACTTTGTCTCTTGATCAGATAAGTGTAGCACTTATCACTGTGTCACTTAATCAGATAAGTGTAGCTAAAGCTACCACTTATCACTTTATCTCTTGATCAGAAGTACTCCAATCCGGCGTTCTGCTTAATTTGATCATTTATTCGATTTTCGTATTTTTATTTTATTCTCATTTCAACAATAAATATATTTCATCATACATTATATAATTCATAAAATTAACATTTAATCATTAAATTTCAGCCATATGAACTTACCTGGGTCGATTTGCAAAATTTGTAAAAGTTCAGGGACTAATCAACTACTTTTTCTTTTCCTCGGCTTGCTTCGGGTTCTCGATCTAAAATACAAATTTATTCATTCATCAGTATATAATTCTATTCTAATTCATTTCACAATTTATGCCCTTAAATTTTTGAAATTACACTTTTACCCCAAACTTTATAGTTTTTACAATTTGGTCCCTACTCAATTAACCCCTCAATTGATCTAATTTTTCTCAATTAACACATTTTCCAACTATTTTATACTACTACATAGCCTTTCATATTCAAAACCGCAACACCAAACCCTAATTCCCAACTTTTTCACAATTAGGTCCCTAAAATCAATTTATATCAAAATTACTTAATAGAATCATCATATAACAAAATTAAAGCTTTAATTCCATGTTTATTCATCATAAAAATTCAGTACTCATCAATGGTAACTTTCAAAATTAGTCATAAAATCAATAACTAATGAAACAATTAGTTCGACCTGATTGTAAAAGTATCAAAACCACTAAAATTAGAAGAAATAATCAAGAATTAAACTTACATGATTCAAACATATGGAAAAACCAGCTTGTTTCAGACCTCCTATGGCATTTTTGGTGATAAATTGTGAAGAAATCTCTAGATTTTTCACTTTTTTCTTTGTTTTATATATTTAATTTGTTAAGTTTCCAATTTTGCCCTTGTTTCTCCTTACCTTCTGCTGATTTTTCTTACCCAACCGTCCAGCCCATATGATTTGGGCCTAATTGCCTTTTAAATCCCTCATCATTAGTCACTTAAGCTATTTAATCACAATTTAACACATTTTACACTATTTTCAATTTAGTCCTTTTTAGTTAATTAACTATCGAAACGTTAAAATTTTCTAACGAAACTTTAATACCAACTCAATGACACTCTATAAATATTTCTAAAAATACTTATGGCTCGGTTTAAAATCTTCAAGGTCTCGATACCTCATTTTTATTTTAATTATTTTAATATTTATTCCTAGTACACTATTCACTATTTCAAAAATTTTCCTAACTTCTCATTTACTTATTCTCACTAAATTAATAATATTTTCTACTCATTTGTCAGATTTAGTGATCTCAAATCACCATTCCGACACCACTGAAAATTCAGGGCATTACAACTCTCCCCCCTTTTAAGAATTTCGTCCCCGAAATTTCGTACCTGTAAATAAATTCGGATACTGAAATCTCATCAATTCCTCCGTCTCCCAGGTTGCCTCCTCAGATCCATGTCGATTCCATAACACCTTAACTAGTGGTACACGTTTATTCCTCAATTCTTTAACCTCCCGAGCTAAAATTTTCACCGGTTCCTTTGAATAAGTCATGTCAGGTTAAAGCTCTATTTCCGTATGAGGAATTACATGTGATGGATCCGATCTGTACCGTCTCAACATAGACACAAGAAACATATTATGAATCTTTTCAAGTTTCGGAGGCAAAGCCAATCTATAGGCTACCAGACCGATTCTTTCAATGATTTCATACGGTCCGATAAATCGTGGGCTGAGTTTTCCCTTTTTGCCGAACCGCAAAACTTTCTTCCACGGTGACACTTTTAAAAATACACGATCACCCACATTAAAATCTATATCCCTTCTCTTCAAATCTGCATATGATTTTTGTCGATCGGAGGCAGCTTTTAAACAATCTCGAATAATATGAACTTTTTCTTCAGTTTCCCGAATCAGGTCCACTCCCACCAATTTCGGTTCACTTAATTCAGACCAATATAATGGAGTTCTACATTTTCTTCCATACAGAGCTTCAAACGGTGCCATTTTAATACTAGTTCGATAACTATTATTATAAGCAAATTCGGCTAAAGGTAAATACCTTTCCTAGCTACTGCCGAACTCAAGTACACAACACCTTAACATATCTTTTAAGATCTGAATCACTCGCTCTGACTGCTCGTCTGTCTAGGGATGAAAAGCTGTGCTGAAATTTAATTTGGTGCCCAAAGCTTCCTGTAATTTACTCCAAAATCTCGAGGTAAATCTCGGATCTCGTTCTGAAATAATAGATGTCAGTACTCCATGTAACCTCACTATCTCAGACACATATAACTCCGCTAACTTTTCAATCTTAGTTAACCGATCAACAATCACCCATATCGAATCTTTCTTCTTCGAAGTTACTGGTAATCTGGATACAAAATCCATCGTGACATGTTCCCATTTCCACTCTGGAATCATAATGAGCTATAACAACCCTGTCGGCACTTGATGCTCAGCTTTTACCTGTTGACAAATCAAACATCTTGCTACATACTCACAGATTTCCTGTTTCATTCCGGGCCACCAATACATTTTCTTCAAATCACAATGCATTTTCGTACTACCCGGATGAATAGAACACATACTATTGTGAGCCTCTGATAAAATATCATTTTTCAAGTCTAAATTATTCGGAACACATATTCTATTACGATAATATAACATACCATTTTCACCAATGGAGTATTCTGAGCTTAACTTATCTTGAACTATCTGTCGTTTTATCATCAATTTTGGGTCATCATCCTGTAACTCCCGAATCCGTTGAAAGAACACGGGTTTGGCCTTTAATTCTGCTAGTACAGAACCATCCTCATTAATAGATAAATGAGCATTCAATGCCCGTAGTACAAATAATGATGATTTCCGACTAAGTGCATCTGCTACGACATTTGCTTTCCCTGGGTGATAGTCAATGACAAGATCATAATCTTTCAGCAACTCTAACCATCGTCTCTGTCTCAAATTTAACTCTTTCTGGGTCATTAAATACTTCAAGATTTTATGATCAGTATACACGTAACATTTCTCACCATATAAGTAGTGTCTCCATATCTTCAAAGCAAACACGATCGCCGCCAATTCCAAATCATGTGTAAGATAATTCTTCTCGTGCGGTTTTAGTTGCCAAGAAGCATATGCCACCACTTTGCCTGACTGCATAAGTACATTGCTCAACCCATTCAGAGATGCATCACTATATACCACGAACGGTACACCCGATTCTGGTTGAGTCAACACTGGAGCCTCTGTCAACATCTTTTTCAAATGATCAAAACTCTACTGACATTCATCTGACCATGTAAATTCAACATTCTTTTGTAGTAATCGAGTCAACGGTAAGGTAATCATTGAGAAATCTTTGACAAATCGGCGATAATAACCTGCCAATCCTAGAAAACTCCGTACTTCAGTAACATTCTTCGGAACTTTCCAATTTACCACTGCCGCTACCTTTCTTGGGTCCACTCTGATTCCATCAGCTGATACAAAATGACCCAAAAACGCAACTTCATGGAGCCAAAATTCACATTTGTTGAATTTCGCATACAACTGTTTCTCCCGCAAAGTCTGTAGTACAATCCTTAGATGTTGTGCATGTTCGGACTCTGTCTTTGAATAAATCAATATATCGTCAATGAACACAACCACAAATCTATCCAAATATGACTGAAAAATTCTATTCATCAAATCCATAAAAGCAGCAGGGGCATTGGTTAAACCAAATGGCATCACCAAAAATTCATAATGACCATATCGAGTTCGGAAGGCAGTTTTTGGCACATCACACTCTTTAACTTTCAACTGATAATACCCGGATCGAAGATCTATCTTGGAAAATACTGCAGCACCTTTCAACTGATCAAACAAATCATCATTACGAGGAAAAGGATATTTATTCTTTACTGTTACCTTATTCAACTGCCTGTAATCTATACACAGTCTTAAAGAACCGTCCTTCTTTTTCACAAACAAGACAGGTGCACCCTAGGGCGACATACTCGGTCTGATGAACCCTTTATCTAATAACTCCTGCAACTGCGCCTTCAACTCTTTTAACTCAGCTGGAGCCATTCTGTACGGTGTCATTGATATAGGAGTTGTTCCGGGGATCACATCAATTACAAATTCAACTTCTCTATCAGGTAGTAGATCGGGTAACTCTTCAAGGAACACATCAGGAAATTCATTCACCACTGGCACTTGTTCGAGCTTTAATTCAGAACCCCGAGTATCTAGGATATAGGCCAAGAATGCTTCATTGCCATTGCATAATAATCTCTGAGCAGAGAGAGCTGAAATAATTATGACTGTATCACCCATATTTTCTGACCCAACTGAGATTACATCTCCTTTTTGACATTTCAAACTGATCTGTTTATCACGACAATTCACTACCGCATCATGTCTCATTAACCAGTCCATCCCTAGAATAATGTTAAATTCTCGGAAGGGTAACAACATCAAATCAGTGGGGAATTCATAGCCTTTCACTTTCAGTGGACAATTACGACATATCAAATTAACCATTACACTTTGACCTAATGGATTTGTGACTTGCATATCAAATTCAGTGAACTCAATAGATAATTTCTTTTCAGATGCTAACATAGTGCAAATATATGAATGAGTAGACCCAGGGTCTATCAATGCATAAACAATAACATCATAAACATAGAAAGTACCAGCAATTACATCAGGAGCCGTAGCTTCTTCCCTTGCTCGAATGGTGTAGGTACGTGCTGGTGCTCTATTATCTGATCGACCAACTGATTCCCTCGTACCCGAACGGGTAGTCCCTGTAGCACTGCTCTGGGCCGAACGTCTACTTCTTTGAGGAATGGTTCTCTGTATCTCCTTCTGTTTCACTTCATCTTTTTACAGCCGGGGACAATCTCGAATAAGATGATCAGTAGCCCCACATTTTTAACAAGCCCTCATCTTAGTCCTGCATTCTTTGAAATGATATCTTCCACAATATTGACACTTAGGCTAGGGAGCATTTTGAACACTGCTCACACTTGCTGCAGGTCTATCGAATACCCTGAAATCAGATTGTCTTGGTCTATATCTACCCGATCTTCCCGACACTGATGTAGTTCGACTAATTTCTTCTCTAGATTTCTTCACTGGAAAATCTGAAAATGACTTAGAAGCACCTCTTTTAAATGGCTCTTTACTTTTCCGATCCCGCTGCATTTTTCTGTTGTATACTTCTTCGAGCTTTTGAGCACGGTTTGACAGAACACTGAACTCTCATATTTCATAACCCCCAATCATCATTCTAATTTCATCATTTAACCCTTCTTTTAACCGGATACACATTTCTTCTTCAGTAGGTACAATGTCTCAGGCATATTTGCTGAGGTAGACAAATTCTCTTTCGTATTCAGCCACTGATTTATTTCCCTGCCGTAGGTCGAGAAATTCCCTTTTCTTTTTATCCAAATACCGTCTGCCCACATATTTCTTCTTAAATTCATTTTGGAAAAATTCCCAAGAAATTTTCTCTGCCGGAACCACAGCCTCGATCATCTCCCACCAACTATAAGCTTCTTCTTTCAACAGAGACACAGCACATCTCAAATAATCATCAGGTGAGCAAGCCATTTCTTTAAAAATTCCTATCAAACTCTGTAACCAATATTCAGCTTTGACGGGATCATCATCAGTCCTTCCCCAAAATTCTTCGGCTCCAAGTTTTCTAAGCCTTTCCAATAGAGAACGCTTACTGGATTCAGTCGCTGTAGGAGGTGGAGGAGCAACCAGGGGTACCACCGATGGAGCAGTAGGGGGAGGAGGTGGTTCAGCCTGATTTCTTTCTTTCCTCATTTCAGTATACCACTGATTCATAATCCCATAAATCATATTCTTTAGTTCTTGCTCTCGCATTTGGGAAATTGGAACATCACTGATTGTTCTTTGTTCAGAATTCTGTATTCTACTGTTGACTTTTTCTTGCTCAGTACGTTCAGGTATATCTGACATCTTTATAATCGGAGAATATCTATAAAAATGACAAAGATTAGATCGGATAATACACATCACACTATTACAGATTTATAGCATGTATTTCTAAACACTTTACACTTCACACATATTCCGAGAACCGGCTAAACCGAGCTTTGATACCAATAAAATGTAACACCCCTTACCCGAAACTGTTGCCGGAATCGAGCATGAGGCGTTACTTGACTTAACTTAAAAGTTCGGGGCATAAAAATTTACTTTCAAAATTAATTTCACTACTCACAATAAAGCTGTTCACCTGCGCAGAAGTCACTAAAATAATTATATCTCAAGCTACGAAACTCAAACATTAGATCCGTAAATTTTTCCTGAAACTAGACTCATATATCTATTCACCATAAATTTTTCAGAATTTTTGGTTTAGCCAATTAGTACAGTTTATTAGTTTAAGTCTCCCCTGTTTCACTAATCGACTATCCTGACCTCTTGTCACTAAAATTCAATTATCTCATTGCACAGACTTCATATGGTGCTTCCACTTATTACTACTTAAAATAGAATCATAAGGAATTTAAACATGTAATTTATAACTCATAATTCCTTTTGTACAATTTTTCATGAATTTTTAAAGTCAGAACAGTGGACTTCAAAATCATTCTGACCCTGTCTCACTAAATTTCAAATATCTAAAAGTATATAAATCTTTTGCTTACTCTATTGCTTTCATGTGAAATTAGATCCATTCAGATTTAATTTCATATCTCACTCAACTTCTAATTCTATTTATAATATTTTTGGTGATTTTTCAAATTTACATCAATGCTGCTGTCCAAAAACTGTTATATTGAAAATTTTAAAAAAATTCAATATAACCCCTTTATAATTACCTAGCCTTCCCTGCAAATTTCAAATCACAACCAATTTCAATATTTCAAATAATTCACTTGAATGCTAATGAAGTTCAACCAATCAACCATTTCAAACTAAAAACATGTATTTTTCAATGTCTAACACAACCATCACATTCAAATTTACTTTGCATACTTAGTCATTCATTCTATTACTTTTTACTTCAATTCCTTATACATGCCATATAAATCCAAAAAGTTGTTTAACAAAATCTACCAGAGTAAATCTAGATAGTGTGATTCTTGGTGTAGATCCGATCCTCCGAATGTATAAATACGTCAATCTACAAGAAACAATAAACACACAAAAGTAAGCTTATAGAAAGCTTAGTAAGTTCATAGGCACAAAACATAAATCTTACCAAACATTTATACACTTATACATAATACACCATTACTAAGTTACCTATCAACCACAATCTTCGGTGAGTTCCTTGGTATAACTCACTACTACTTATTCTTTTACCATAATTCCTCCGGGCCCATTTGTCACTTACCATCCTTGATCAAAATTAAGGAACGGTTACGGAAAATTGAGTACTTCACTTTCACTTTGCCATAGTATAACTATGGTCTTACGTATGATCACTTATCATTTGTCCCTGATCAGATAAGTGTAGCTAAGCTACCACTTATCACTTTGTCACTTGATCAGATAAGTGTAGCACTTATCACTTTTTCACTTGATCAGATAAGTGTAGCTAAAGCTACCACTTATCACTTTGTATCTTGATCAGATAAGTGTAGCACTTATCACTCTATCACTTGATCAGATAAGTGTAGCTAAAGCTACCACTTATCACTTTATCTCTTGATCAGAAGTACTCAAATCCGGCATTCTACTTAATTTGATCATTTATTCGATTTTCGCATTTTTATTTTATTCTCATTCCAACAATAAATATATTTCATCATACATTATATAATTCATAAAATTAACATTTAATCATTAAATTTCAGCCATATGAACTTACCTGGGTCGATTTGCAAAATTTGTAAAAGTTCAGGAACTAATCAACTACTTTTTCTTTTCCTCGGCTTGCTTCGGGTTCCCGATATAAAATACAAATTTATTCATTCATCAGAATATAATTCTATTCTAATTCATTTCACAATTTATGCCCTTAAATTTTCGAAATTACACTTTTACCCCAAACTTTACAGTTTTTACAATTTGGTCCCTACTCAATTAACCCCTCAATTGATCTAATTTTTCTCAATTAACACATTTTCCAACTGTTTTATACTACTATATAGCCTTTCATATTCAAAACCGCAACACCAAACCCTAATTCCCAACTTTTTCACAATTAGGTCCCTAAAATCAATTTCTATCAAAATTATTTAATAGAATCATCATATAACAAAATTAAAGCTTTAATTCCATGTTTATTCATCATAAAAATTCAGTACTCATCAATGGTAACTTTCAAAATCAGCCATAAAATCAATAACTAATGAAACAATTAGTTGGACCTAATTGTAAAAGTATCAAAACCACTAAAATTAGAAGAAATAATCAAGAATTAAACTTTCTAATTGTAAAAGTATCAAAACCACAAAAATTAGAAGAAATAATCAAGAATTAAACTTATATGATTCAAATATATGAAAAACAAGCTTGTTTCAGACCTCCTATGGCGTTTTTGCTGATAAATTGTGAAGAAATCTCTAGATTTTTCACTTTTGTCTGTGTTTTATATATTTAATTTGTTAAGTTTCCAATTTTTCCCCTGTTTCTCCTTACCTTCTGCTGATTTTTCTTACCCAACCGTCCAGCCCATATGATTTAGGCCTAATTGCCTTTTAAATCCCTCCTCATTAGTCACTTAAGCTATTTAATCACAATTTAACACATTTTACACTATTTTCAATTTAGTCCTTTTTAGTTAATTAACTATCCAAACGTTAAAATTTTCTAACGAAACTTTAATACCAACTCAATGACACTCTATAAATATTTCTAAAAATACTTATGGCTTGGTTTAAAATCTTCGAGGTCTCGATACCTTTTTTTTATTTTAATTATTTTAATATTTATTCCTAGTACACTATTCACTATTTCAAAAATTTTCCTAACTTCTCATTTACTTATTCTCACTAAATTAATAATATTTTCTACTCATTTGTCAAATTTAGTGATCTCGAATCACCATTCCGACACCACTGAAAATTCAGGCCATTAGAGAGAATGTACTTCATTAATCGAAAGGATGATTACAATGTTTCATCAGAGTCTCTATTTATAGGCATAAGAAGTATAAAAGAAGTAGATATCATATTCTAATAACTATTAGAATTTAAAGTACATCAAAACTTTATCTTGATAATGATGGACATCCACTTAATAAGATATTCATAACAATTTATTCTTTTGTTTATTTATTATTTTTCGTTAGTAATTAAAATTTTCATTTAGCTTTAGGTCGATAGACAATTTGGGAAAGAGTCATGAGATTTGAATCCGCACTTAAAACTTTCATTCCGATATTTGTTGTTTCTCTGGTTTAGGAGATAGACACCATTGTCGTACAAAGTTGTATTAGCACCAATTAAAAAAGAACTCGTTGATTCGATGTTGATAGGTGTACAGTTGGAAGTACCTAATTGATTGTCTTTTATATTCGGTCTACCAAAGAACACATTGGTGTGTTCAGTTAAGTAATTAGTTGGATTTGTCAAGGGAAATAGCAATCAGAATTAAACGACCTGTGCAGTTGAGGTCGTTGGTTCGAGTTGGACCCTTCTACTTCACAAGGCTACTGGAAAGTTAAATTGTAGACGTGTGTTTCATGGTTGTTTATTCGATAAGGATTAGTTGTTGCGTGTTCCTAAAATTAATTTACACACGGAAGGATTGATGGTTTGAGACATCCTCGAACACTATAGCTAACTTATCGATTGAAGGAGAAGATTTGCTGTTAAGGATCAATTCGAAATCGGAGCAAAAAATTGAGCTTGAAACTAGAATTTCATCATATCGGTTTATTCAATATAATTTTGTTTCTATTTATTTTTATTGTTATTTCAATTTCAATTATCTATATTATTTTTACTTTTATCATATTTAAATTTTTCTTGTTTTTAATTTTGCATAGACCGTTGCACATCATGGGCACGACAGTAGCACGGCACGCAACCTGGTTAATTCAAAACGATAATTTTAGATATTCCGATCTCTATGGGATCAACTTTTCTCCCTATACTACTATTTATTTATTGTTTAGTCATAAGTATTATTTTTAGTGAATTTGACACTCGTCAGTATTGATCTATTGTACCTATCATATAGTTGTTGCTTGGATCTCATTATCCGAACTTAAAAAATATATATTATTTTATGACTTCAATTATGAAATTGTAAAAAAAATCCACTTTATTTGGGATTCTTTAAAAAATTAAATATATAAATAAATATAAAATGTGTTTTATTAACTACAACAAAACAAGCCTATCGCGACACTTTTTTTTTTTACTTTAGATGACGCAAAAAAGGTTGGCATAGGTCATCCCGATGCTTCTCCCGATGCTTCTGAAAACATCATCTATAGTGCAGTTGGCATAGGTTCCGCAACGCTTTTGAAAAAGCATTGGTATAAACATAAGCCGACCTTTATTGAAGGGTTGGCAAAAACCTAATTAATGCCAACATTTGCAAAAGGTTGGGATAAACTCATCTAAGTCAACCTTAAAAAGGTTGGGATAGGCCTTATCTAAGTCAACCTTTAAAAAAGGTTGGGATAGACTCATCTAAGGCAACCTTAAAAGGGTTAGGATAGACATGTCTAAGGCAACCTTAAAAAAGTCGGGATAGACCTTATCAAAGGCAACCTTTAAAAAAGGTTGGGATAGACCTGTCTAAGGCAACCTTAAAAAGGTTGGGATAGACCTTGTGTAAAGCAACCTTTAAAAAAGATTTGGATAGACCCGTATAAGGCAAACTTAAAAAGGTTGGGATAGACATTGTCTAAAGCAACCTTTAAAAAAGGTTGGGACAGACATGTTTAGGTAAATTTTTTTATATTTTTTTATTATTTCAATATTAATATATTTTCATAAACATTTATAGTAAATAATGATAGATATTTCGATCTCTATGGGATCGACTTTGCTCCCTATACTACTATTTATTTACTGTTTAGGCGTAAGAATATTATTTTTAGTGAATTCGACACCCATCAGTATTGATCCATCGTATCTATCATATAATTGTTGCTTGAATCTCATTATCCGAACTTAAAAAATATATATTATTTTAGGAATTCTATTATGAAATTGTAAAATCCCAATAAAAAATTCACTTTATTTGGGCTTCTTTAAAAAATTAAATATATAAATAAATATAAAATATGTTTTATTTATACAATTTTTTATAAAAGGTGTATCGTCAAGGAAAGCTAGTAATTGAATCATGTTGAGATTCCCACATTTGTATTTTGATATGATGGGGGGTTGTATTGTCCTATTGAAGCATCCTTAAGTGGATTTGACATGATTTGGGGACTGATCATGTGCTAAGTTTGTAAGAAATAGGCGTTGACGAAAGATGTAATGTAATTATGCAGTATGAGGCAATCCATCTGGACTTAATGTAAAATATACATGAGATAAACTTGATAAACTATTAGATATATCAAGCTTGGAAGAGACTAAGCTTGAACCAAGCCTTAATGAGGTTTGGATGAATCGAGAAAGTACAGATAGATCCAGGATAGGCATGGTAGCGTGAAAGATGAGGGCTTAATGGAGGTTCATATGACAAAAATGGTCAGCACATCAGCTTAAATGGAAGGAGTGGAAACAACTTTTTTAATGAGTGATGCTAATGAATAAACTTCTAGTGTTGCAAATGATATTTTCGTGAACCAATCTCTCAGTGATTCAGATGATAAAAATAGAAAAAGATTCTTCGTGAAGAGGCTGAAAAAGGATCGGAGTGAGTAAATTGATTGAGCGTAGAGCAGATGATGAGATTATAGTTAGGGAAATGATAAACGTCGAAGATACCGAACCAGATGAGATGGGTGGATTTCCATACGATTAGGAGTTTGAGGGTTGCAAAAGGAAATTGTAGGTGATGATATGAAATATTAGAAGGTTTGTGTATTTAATAAAATATAGATATATCTTTTATATATATATATTGCAAAGTCAGTGAAATACAAAAAGGATTGTTGAGAACAACCCAAACAACTTCAATTACAGTTATAAAAATATGAAAAAAATAAAATAGCCTAGCAAATACTACTTAGCAGACAAAAACAGCTTCAACAACAGACTTCCCCATTGGACTCTGCTGCAGAAAACAGCAGACCATCCCAGCATCATCCACTCTGCTTCAGCAGCAAATCGCCAAGCAGCTTTAAAGAAGTTTTTCCTTGACATGCCTACCTTTGCTAGAGTTTCCGCCATTCCATTCTTTTTATGATTAGTGACTGCAAACTAGATTTCAGCAATATGCCTATATCCATCTTCAATTTCCGCAAACAACTTCCTTAGCGACCATGGACGAAGACTTCTATATTTCAACCAATTCGAGACCGTATTCAAATCAAACTCTGTTGAGATCGACCCGATTAAGCAACAAGTAAAAAATAGCGGAATAAATTGAGAAATTGAACAAATAAATTTAACGTGAAAAAACCCCTCCAAAGAGGATAAAAAATCGCGGGCAAAGATAATTTTATTATAATGGCAAAAGAACGAAAAGTACAAAAAATGGAGATAAAAACTAAACCCCGAAAACCAAAAAACAAAGAACCTTCAAAACGTAAACAAAAAATTCTCTAAATATGTTATGAGTTCTAATATCTGATGGGTGTATTTTCTAAAGTTGTAAAAAAGCCTATTTATAGACTAAATTCATAGGTCAAATAATAATAAAATAATCTAGACTAATCAGAGTTTGATTGAAACAAATAAACAGAGTTTAACTGAAAGATTATTTCTCAAATTTGACTGAAATAGGAGTCATACTCAACAAATCTCCACCTTGACTCATATTTCCACAATGTCATCTTTGTCAAAGCCCGCCACAGGCCTATCTTGAACTATGCAGAGAATTAATTTAGTCGAATCTGTGCTTAAAAATTGGAAGACTTCTAGCCTTCGACTTGTACACTGTCGAATTAAATTTAACCCAAGTCTGATTTTTACGAACATAGTGCCCTAACTTTTCAAAACCTACATCCAAAAAAGAATCTCTCCTCAACGAAACAGTCGTACATTTTTCCCTCTTATGACCAAGTTGTCTTCGCTCCAAACAAGTTGAATTCGACTCCGTAATGGACGAGGGACATCCGATTTCACCGGTCATTGTAGAACCTTTCAGAATATAAAGACTGTCGGTTCTTTTACCTTTTAACAAAAAAAGAGTTCCACGAGATACTTTAATGTCACTCAATTCGATGTTGATTCTGCATCCTTTCAAGTCTAAAATACTCAAAGAGATGAGATTCTTTTGTAAATCAGGTACATACCTGACATCTGAGAGTGTCCTAATCGTCCTATCGTGTATCCTAATTTTAACAGTACCAATACCAATTACCTTACTAGATAAATCATTTCCTATGCACATAACTCCACCTTCAACCGAACTATATATGGAGAACCATCTCTATTGGGACACATGTGGAAAGAACATCTCGAATCTAGGATCCACTTGGATGTAAGCTTGGAGTTATCACTCGTTGACACTAACAAGAAATCATCACCGCTTTCATTGGCCAAATTAGCACCAACTACATCTTCCTCGTTACTCTCAGTAGTTCTTTTATTTCGCAGTTTATAACAATCTGTTTTGACGTTACCTCACTTTTTACAATAGCGACACATTTTGTCTCGTTTCTTTGATGCTACCAAAACGGAAGCTTGTCTATCTGCCTTGCTATCCAAACCAAACTGATTGTCGAGTTTGTCTTTACTCAACAAATGACCCTTCACATCTTCGAACAAGAGTTTGTCTCTGCTATAAATTTGGGTCTCCCTGAAAGACTTGTATGAATGGGGTAAAGAGCACAATAATTGCATAGCCTGATCTTCACCGTCAATATGAACCTTAACATTATTTAAATCATTTAAAAAAGTAATCAATTTACTGATGCGATCTCTAAGAAGCTCACCTTCATTCATGCGAAATGTAAATAGACTTTGTTTCAACACTAAACGGTTAGCCAAAGACTTAGTCGCATAAAGAGTTTCTAACATTTTCCACAAGGCGGATGAGGTCTTCTCCATCAATACCTCCTGCAATATCGTATTCGCGAGGCACAACTGGATTGCAGACAAGGCCTTTTCATTAAGCTCTTCTCATTCTATTTGATTTCGATTCTCAGGCTTTTTCCCAATAACAACCTTTTCAAGTCGGTTTGAACTAGAATTGTCATCATCTGAACTTGCTACAGGTTAAAATTTGTCTCACCATCGAACTTCTCAATTTCAAACCTTGTTTCTGCTATCTCTGAAATGGTTGATCTATGAAAATTAGACTAGCTCTGATACCACTTGTTGGGATCGACCCGATTAAGTAACAAGTAAAAAAATAACTGAATAAATTGAGAAATTGAACAAAAAAATTTAACGTGAAAAAACCCCTCCAAAGAGGATAAAAAAACCACGGGCAAAGATAATTTTATTATAATGGAAAAAGAACGAAGAGTACAAAAGATGGAGATAAAAACTAAACCCCGAAAACTTGAAAACAAAGAACCCTCAAAACGTAAACACAAATTTCTCTAAATGTGTTATGAGTTCTAATCTCTAATGGGTGTATTTTCTAAGGTTGTAAAAGAGCCTATTTATAAGTTAAATTCATAGGTCAAATGATAACAAAATAATCTAGACTATTCTGAGTTTGATTGAAACAAATAAACAGAGTTTAACTGAAATATTATTTCTCAAATTTGACTGAAATATGAGTCATATTCAACAAACTCTATAATAAAAGGAAGTTGCACCTTATGAAACAAACTTGAAAACATCTCTATTGCTACTTTTGTAGCCATCAGTACCACCATTTCCAAACCCCCCATTGCACAGTTACCTGAAAATAGAGCTGAAACAACCTCTTTCTCGTCCCGCAACCCCCCCGTAGCCTGCTCTTTCATCCAAAGAAACCCCGACCACATTAAATTTCATCCAACCACAATGAGGTGGTTCCCAATCCATAATCCGCACATTCCCCACTCTTTTAACCAAATTGCTCTTCCTTGGCGACCCCCACCAATCACTCTCCGTGAAAATACATTTCTCACAGACCACTCTCGCCCATACAAACAATCTCAATTTTGTTTGGTAAATTAATGAGTCAAGTGTTATAACCTTACCTTCAAACACTTTCTCATTACGAGAAATCCATCCCGACCAATATGCTTATATTCATATCTAAAAATGTTTATGGATTGAATTTGGGTTTTAATTTATTTTATTATTTAGAAATAATAAAAATATAATAAAAAAGCATATATTAATATCTATATATTTTAAATTTAAATAAAATATTTGTATTTATTATTTTAACAGCAAAACGTGCTATGTGGACGGGCTCACTGTTCAATCCAACAAAACAATAATCAGATTTGCCTACAGGTGGTGCAAAACAACCCGCAACTAAGGCACATTTTGATTTTCTTGTTTATTGGGATTATTTGGTCCGACAAGATTCGCTCATTGTTTAGAATAGATTCAAACTTCATTTCTTTAAATTCCAGTTAAATTGTAAACACTCCAATAAATTATATTTTTATTAGGATAATTATTGTAAATCTTAAAGGATAAAAATGTATAGAGTTTAAATCTCTTAAGATTTTCTTATTGTAGAGGAATTAATTTTAATCGTTGATGTAATTTGATATGTATCGTTAAATCTAGAGGAACACTTATTCTTGGATTAAAGAATATAATTGAAAACATTTATTCAAACATTTTGTTTGTATTATTTTCTTGTGACTTTTCAATTATTTCAATTAGGTTGACTTAAACGGATTTGAATTAAAAAAAAGTTGCCTAAAACCGTGCGAATTACTAAACTTAAGTTCTAGTCTTATGACACTAGTAATATGTTGCACCCATGGTTCTAAATTTCAAAAATGGATGTAAGAAAAGTCAGAATCCTATGGTACATGGGAACAAGATGGACTTTTCTTCTCCTTTTACGCTATGAAACCCAATCGAGAAAACAAGATGGACGTGCTTAATTCAATATCTGATAATAACTATAAGCAATCCCGGCTAAATACAATATGTGATCATAACTATAAGCACTCCCGGCTAAATACATGACTGACAGATACCTTAATGATTGTTAAGTATTTAAAGATTGTATTTTTTTCAAGCAAATAGCAACAATATTAGCAAGTAAACAACGTAATTGAGATACCCATTTTAATGGATAACGTCATGGACGGCGCCCGCCATGCACGTGGGGGCATCAAATCTTCTAATCCGCCCCCTTTTTTCTCCCTTTTTTTTTTTCATTTTGCATCTTTAAGAATTTTCTACAAATTTCATATCTTTTGGATATATATATATTATTTATTCAAACCCAACACTACTCTGCCAGCCGAAATGGTGTTGTGATAATTATTCTCTATGGTTCAAAAACGTGTGTATGGCTTAATTTCAAGTTTCTTATAAGATGGGTGGCTCCAACTTGGTAGATGAAGACAAAGGAATATGCAAAAGCAGAGTGAGTTAGAAACCAAAAAATTCTACATTTCTTTGTCATATCTTGGTCCACAAAGACTTTATAAGGGAACAAATGTCTTTGATCTTTTTCTTATTTCAGTATGGAGTAGCCGAAAACAACCTTTTAAAGTGTGGGGGGAAATAGTAAGCAGCTAAAGTCGAGCCCCTAGTTTTCAAACTAAAATTTTTTTGGGTTAATTGCACTAAACGTATTTTAAGTTAGTTATCAAATTTCAAAACGTTTTAATTGAACTCTCACACATGGGCAAATACAAAGGGCAAGCAGGGTCCTTAAAAGTTATTAAACTATAAAGGTATATTAAGAAAATGATGAAATTATAAACTAATACATGATAAAATTATATTTTTGACCTTTCAAAAATTTATAATTCAATTTTGGCCCCTCTTAAAAAAAATTCTAATTTCACCTCTGCTTTCAATCAGCTTAGCCCTTAAGCAAATACCTATTGTGTAGACAACTTGGAATTGAAGTGTTAAAAAATGAAATATTCCTCCTAAATTTTATTCACACTGTTTTGTTTTTTTAACACATTAAATTTACATATATTTACAATTTTTTTCACAAATTTTAAATATTCTCCATGTCATATTTGAATTGAATTTAATGCCTATCTAATTAATATAACACTAATGCATAAAGGACTCAATTAAAACATTTCAAAGTTTAAGAATCACTTATAATTTAGATAATAGTTTGGCAATGTTTGTTGTAATTAATCCAATTTTTTAAAAGTGGAGAATGGTTTAATTGTATCTCATTTAATCATCAGGCACATCTTTTTATTTAAGAGATAAATATGAAAACTATACATGAACCATGATTTAATGTGTAATTGTATATACGAACTTTGATTTTGTACAATTTTATACATAAAATTTTGATTTAATCCATTTTTTGTAAATTATTAACACAATTATTGTTATAACATTATTTTATGTTTATATATTGCATACACAAAATAATTATATTTATCTAATATAAAAATAATTTGATGTATTTAATTTTTTAAATGTGTATGGTTAAATTAAAATTAAAGTTCAAGTATACATTTGAACCAAAAATAAAGTTTCACGTATATAATTGTACTAAGTTACAGTTTATGTATACAGTTGTATATTAAATCAAAGTTAATGTATAATTTTAAAATTTACTTCGATATTGCTATTTGGTAGCACATTCCATCATTTTTTTATCGGTCTGTGTCTGATCTATCATTTCTAAATGCCCAAGCAATGTGCACTTTTTATTACTCATTAAAAGATAAAATTTTAAAATTATGAATTAGTTTTGATATATAATATATAGTATGATATATAAAAATTTTATCTTAATTCAACCATATATATATATGAGTCGACTGATAAAATACCTAACCTATTCCAATCTCCAAGTCTGAAATGTTTGATTCTTCATCAACACAGTTTAGTACGTTACGTCTTTGACAATTTGTCACTTCGTAGAAAACAAAGAGAAACAAACATTAAAATAAAAATCTGTGATGTTAGTGCCATAAATAATAAGGTTGTTTATCTCATGCTGATGCTTGCTTGAGTTGTGGGGTTTTTAATGGCGAAAATTGAAAAAAAATGATGATTGTTTAATTGTTACACATTAGTCAACACGATATATATAAAGACATTCAATATAAAAATTATTTAAATTGATAATATTAGAATACTAGGAAGGAAAAGGTTTATACTTTATTTACTTTTTCAAGGATGAGAAGCGATATTTGGCCACGTATAAGAGTGCATCGTGGAATATTGTACTTGTGGTAAAATTGCTATAAAGGCCTTTTACTAAAAGTTGAATTGTATTTTATTTCTCTATTAAAAAGATTAGACAAATTAGACCAAAAAGTAAATTGATCATTCTGTTCAATTTTTCATCAATTTTTAATATTAAAAATCAGGTATTGTACATTAGCATAAAGTGTACGTGTTATTTCATCAGTCACACCAATTTTTAACAATGGAAATAAATGAAATTTTTAACAAAAAGGACCGGTTTCTTCTTTGAAATAAGTAAAATGCAATCTGACTTCTAGTACACGGACTTACTTTCATGGTACTTTTACCTCGTAAGTATGTGGCCTACATGTCTTAGGTTGAACGTTCAAGTCCCTTGCGCACAGATGGCATACATAATTAATATTACACAGAATACTGATATTTCCTCTCTAAGCCTTGCAGGACTTTTACCAACTAAGGATTTCTCCAACAAACATATTAAGACACTCAAAACTCTGTAAAATCAAAAGACAACTTCAACGCCAAATAATACTTTATCATTCCCCCTCAACAGAAAAACTTTGAACGGTTCATTACTAATACGTGAACAATTCCTTGCTGTAAAAGTTGATTGAGTCTATCAAAATTAATTTAGAAAGAGAAAATCCAAACATTATAATTAAATTATAATATTTTGCACGTGCATGACCCATGTGATAAATTATTTTTTTATACATACAATATTATAAATTATAAATATCGTTGAAGTGGGAACTTGGAAAATTCACACATAATATATCTATGAGTTTATAATGTGAAATTAAGCTGCTTAATTGATCAAACTTGTAGCATAGTTTATTGAATAATATTAAAATTACACGTAATTCTAATGTGAATTTAAGTAGAATTATTTGTTTTTTTAAATGAATACAAGTGAATTATATGTATCAAGTTGTGTCTTATGCATCAAATCACAAGTTCCCTTTGTCCTATTCATAAAAAAATTATGTTTATTCCATTATAAATTAAATCAAAATTGGTATTAATTTGAAAATTTATCCCTTTAACCAGCCACCTACTTTTATTAAATCAGAAAACCGTTAATTAATAATAGTCCACTTACATAAATACAAGTGGCATGATATTAAAATGTTTGTTTTTATTAGTCCAAGTTTGACAAAGAAGAAAAACCCCCCAGAGTAGAAAGTCAAATTGATTTGTAATTAAATTCCAACATCTGGGCCTGGGCCACCAGAAAACTTTATCGTCCACTTTACGTTATCCTACACAACATGTTAGAAGTTGTAATAATTACATCTTGTAATTACTATATGACCTTAATTTTTGTCTGAATTTATTTGGTATAGATTGAACTTCTTAACCATTTGAAAAAACTGAGAGTCATAAATTATTAAGATATCAACCGGAACATCCTTTGAAAAAGTATAGGAAAAGTTTAATCCACCTAATATTCTTAAAGTATCGTTGAAATTTTAAATTCATCTTTAAATTTTAAAATGTTTTAATTAGATCCTTAAAGCTTGATAATCAATCAAATCTTTCTATGACTTATGCTGAATTTTTTATTGTCCTATTTCATATCAAAATAGTATACACCAGAATTACAAACACTTGTGACACCGTCAATTAGAGGTGTTAAATGGAGTGGGCATGGCGAGTTTGGGTTTGGGTTGGATTTATGTAAGATATTTAGATAATTTTTTAAGTTAGGGTTTGGCCCGGCCCGAAAAATGGATTTATTTTTTTGTCCAAAGTTTGGCCCAATTTAGAAAGATAAATCTAGGGCACCCATATTTAATTTTTTTAGATTAATTTTATTTAAAATATAATACACTAATGCACTAAAAAAAGTTAAAATAAAAGTTTTCTAACATATTAAAAAGAATTTATATTAAAAAACACTACCATAAATATAATAATTTTTTTATTAAATATAAATTTTAAAATTTTATATTTTGGGCTGGGTTATTTAGTTGGGTAAGTTATTTTTATGTCTTGGGTAATGGGTTTAATTATTATTGGATTAGTGATTTAATATAAATATAAATATAAATATAAATATATACAATTATTATTTAACATATATAATTAATATAACATTCGGGTTGGGCTCAGGCAAAAAATCTTGCCCAAGGCCTGACCCATATAGAAAACGGGCCTTAAATTTTACCCGAGCTTATTTTTTGGCCATCATATTTTATCCAAATCCTTCTATTTTTCAAGCGAAACAACTCAACATGACAAAAGCACTTGTAATATAAACTATGCAACGTCAAAATGAAACATCAACAATACTCCTCAACAATCCAACACATACCAAACTTTGATTGATATATATGAGATCAATACAACAATTACTCAAATCAATTGAAACCTAAATGTAGAATAATAAGGAGGAACATGCAAACCATCTTTGTTTAAACTGTTAACCAGGGAAGATTGAGAAACTTAATCCATCCCTCATGCAACATGCCTTTCAAGACATGGTAGCCACTCAGTCAATTGCCTTGTTGGTAGGGGCATAGATAATGGGGTAAGCAATAAATATGTCTTTCAATCCCTTTGAAGTTTACGAAATTACAAGTTAATATAATGGTAAAATTGCACTTCAGTTCCCCTAGAAATTTATGATTCATCTCTGGCATCCCTAAAGTAAATTTCTAGCTTCATCCCTACTTTTGGCATTTCTTGAAACCAACCTCAATTTCTTGTAAAGAATCAACATTGACAACTCCTTTATATCTTTTATTATAGATCTTATCTTCCAATCACCTTAAGTCTTCTCACCACTCAACCTATTTTCTCCATTTTATTATTACTATTTTTAGTCTCCGTAAGGAAAATCATCCCTGAATCATATTTCAAAGGAGCTTGAACTATCAAGGTTGAGCGAGCCCCTTGACAGCTCCATGATATTGTAATCATTTATCCCTTGTACTTGTTTGAGGTTAGCTACCACAACCTGTTTCTAATTCATTTCGCAACTTCACCTTTGTTCTCTTCCTATCTTCTCTCGTATCCTCCCATCCTACAAACTACCATACGTTGAATTTCCCACTAATACCCCTTCCTCAAAACCCTTTTCTACTCCTTACCTTTCCTTTTTTTTCTAAGCAAATTTCTTTTATTTTCCTTCATGGCTTCCAAAGGAAAATCCAAACTCCTTGTATTCTCAAATACAACTTGTTCCACCAAAGCCAATCTATTAAACTTGTCCTTATATACTTTGGGCTTTTACACAACATGTTTTTAATTTATATCATTCATTTCCCTCCCTATAACACCCCTAACCCGTTTTGTCATTGGAATAGGATTATGGAGTATTATCAAGCAAAGCAGAACATCTAACTTCACAACAGAATCAATTATACAATTATATGTGAACATTTAATAATTGCATCTAATCATGGTAAAAATACACTTACAGGCCTTAAATCGAGCCCACGGGGCCCTAAAAATATTTTGGGAAAATTTTGAGATCCATTCGAAACAAGTCAAAAATTTTGGAAAAACTTGAAAATTTTGGAAACAAGGGTCACACAGCCGTGTGGCATAGCCCAGACCATATGGATATTTGAAGTCTGGACACACAACCGTGTCCCAACTCGTATGGGTATTCGAAATAGGGCCACACGGTCGTGTCGCAGGCAATATGCCAAATCGTGTGCGCGTTTGATGTTGGGTCACACGGCTATGTCGTAGGCCGTGTGCCAGACCGTGTGAAACCTGCACCTAAAACAATAATGACACATAACCGTGTGACAGCCCGTGTCCCAAGCCGTGTGCTCCAATTTTAACTCCTAAAACAATCCAATTCAAGCACCATTTCTTGCACAACAAGAAACACCATAATTAGCCTATTTTACATGGTTAAAAGCACATTTAAAACACCAAATACATGCCAAATATTCATCCATCCTATGTATAACTAATATTCCATCAAAAGGCACCTCAATTCATACACCAATTCAATTCAAGAAAAAAGTTACAATTTCTACACCTTAAACACATAACATTTATACCAAAAAGTCCATTTTATTCTCATACTACACCACCATAACTTACCACTTTAAAAGCATAACCAAAATGGCCATAACCATATAAGTTTAAACATTTACAAGCCAAACCAAACCATATATATATAAATAGATACAAGCAAGACCAAAACACACCATGTTAATAAGCTAATCTAAAGCACCTATTACATGCCATTTATAACCTTGTACCAAGGTAACCAAAAACTACCAAAATGATGGAGGGATAGTGTGATCATGCTTCGATAAGGTTCCAACCATTTGAGGTTTTCGATAACCTATAGAACAATAAACAACTAACATAAGAAATTAGCTTAGTAAGCTCATATAATGTGAACTTAAATTTACCGACTATGTTATATTTTAACCATTCAAGCATGGATTCAATCATTTAATCAAGTGCATACATTTCAATCCTATACACACAACTCCACAAAGTTAGTAAGTGTATAATGAACATATAAATTCAACCAATTCATAGAACATTTCATGAAATGAATCTCAATATACAAACCATCCATCACATATTCAATTAGTTCCCTTTCCAATCCAATTACACATATCATACTTTCCATTTCATATGCTTAATAACATAGATTGTTTCATATTCGTACCTTTCCATTTAACCTTAATTTGCCCGTTGAACAACATAGAATAACATCGGATACTCGGGAAATGCTCCCACAAAGTGTGTCTTTTCATGTAATTGTAATAATCTCTATAATGCTTACACGAGCTATGAAATGGGCTTGCTCACATGAGCTATGGGTCAAGATATTAGCTACACAATGCTGCTCACACGAGTTGTGGAGAATCCGCAACAAATGCTGGCTCTCAGCCATCTGTAGGACATCCGGGACTAGCAACTGAAACCATATATCCCTAATGACATGTTATTTGTATCCTAAGTATCCACAAGGTTCAAACGGGACTACTAAACTGTCAAATATCCAAAACATCATAATATTATCAATTTAAATTATACCTAACATAACATTAATTAACATACAATCCAAACAAAAATTAATAAGTTTAATACTCATACGAACTTACCTCGATTACAACGGTTGTTACAACAAAGTCGAGAACTAATCTGTGACTTTCGCTTTCCCTCGATTCAAGTCCGGTTGATTCTTTTCTTGATCTAAAAATTAATTTCATTCAATTAAATAATTCAAATAGTCTAATATTATTAATTCTAACTTTTAACTCATTTTAATATGAATTTACAAAATTACCTCTAACATTTTAACTTATGTGCAATTTAGTCCCTAAACTCGAAACTTACAATTTAGCCACAATTAATAAAATTTCATGCTAGCCGGTTTTCATAGGGTTCCATAACAGCCTATATTTATCAAAATTTCACATTAACACCAATAAATTTTACTATTTTAACAAATTAATTCTTAAACATTAAAATTAACAAAAACTACTTTACAAAATAATCCTATTTAACAATCAAACTTAATAATATATCATTAACTTCACGAACACTTCAATTTCATCCATGGAAAGTCCCTATACTTTTAACAACTTCAGAAATTGACCCCTAAGCTAGTGAGATTAAGCTAATACGATAACAAAAACATAAAAATTACTAAAAACGGGATTAAAATCACTTACATGCAAGCAAGATTAAGAACCGAATCTCCCAAGCTTACTTATAGGGTATTTCAATGTGAGAAAAACCAATTTGAGAAGATGATAGCTTTTTTTAGTCTTTTGTTTGTTTTAATTTTCATTTAATTATCATATTACCATTTTATCCTTAATTGTTTTAACTAACAAATAATAAACATGAGTCCATAAAATGTCCACTATATATATATGATATAATTACCATCTAAGTTTATTAATTAAATATTCCATAGCCATTCGACCCCTCTTTCTAATAGAAATTAACTTTTGCAACCTTTATGATTTAGTCCTTTTTAATTAATTAACTAATTAAACATTAAAATTTCTTAACCAAATTTTAATACAACCCTAATAAATACTTGTAAACATTGAATAAAAATTAAAATACTAACTTTCTGGTCGGAATCGTTGTCCCGAAACCACTGAAACGAGCTGTTACACTCCCTCTTTTCAATTCTAATTTTCCGAACTTAGTAGTTAAACCATTTTCTTGTTCCTCACCTACCTTCTTTGCCTATTATCATTCCCCCCATTTTCCCTAATCTCTTCATCTGGGGGAGGGGGTAATACAACAATGTATGGTTGATTTCTCTTGGCCTCATCCTTTCCTTACTAGCCTTACCACTCCCTTCAATCCTTACCTTTCACACCTCACCCAACTTTCCTCAAAACTCAACAACCATCCCACATTTAATTCTAAATTCCTCACCCACCTCATTTCCACTCCCCAACCATTCAATATTTTTCCATACTCTTTTCTTCACAACACATCCCATTAGCACCCTCCCTTACTTCTATTCTAACCTTATCATTCCTCTTATTCCCATTAAACTCTCCTTCCTCATCCATTGTCCTCTTTAAATCTTCATCATTAACATTATTAAAAGCCTCACACGAATTTCATTTCCCATCCTTAACCCCTCCTTCCATCCTTATAAAACTAGAACTTGCAACCTTATCGCACTCCCTTTTCTCCCTCCTCAATAACACTCCATTGTTAGGACAACTCCCTCTCAACCCTTTTCCTCTCTCTCTCTCTTTTTAATACTATAGCTATTAAATGTTAGGGAAAATGAGACAAAGTCAAAGAAAAAAATGGTACGAAAATCTCAAGACTCAAGAAACTGACTCTTAGCATAAAAGAGAAAAACTCCCAGGAAGAGAGAGAAATTACATTTTACAAGAAGTTCCTAGTTCCATCTCTAATGTGAATTTAAACATTAAATGTCAATTCAAATCTAATGCGAGCACATTTAAAAGATTTAGATCAAATTGTAAGCATGTGTTGCAACTATAAAATTATTTTTTTACTCCTCTCTCTCGAAGAAAACTCTCCAACCTCTCTTTAAAAACTTTTTTTACATCTACCTCTTCAAGCATCCAACTACTTCGCTGCTAGCAACTAGCCATTATCCTCCCCCTTTTCTTTTAGTGTCGGTTTAGGCAATCCAATAACCCTAAAAGGTAGTGTCAATGGTGACAGTAGTGAAAGACGTGTTTACAATGTAGCCAACATTTTTTCAATATACTTCATGTCCAATTTAAGATAGCATTTACTGATTAAAAACCTAATTGATACACTACTGAAATTTTGAACATTGAGAAATCAATCGGTGAAATATAAAAATCAGCATACAATGTAGGCATAATTAGGAATCTCTAGTAAAAAAACCCTATAAAAAACATATATGTGGCGGATTTAAACGAATATAATCAAGAACGGATGGTGGGTGAGGTCATTATTAATTTCTTTTATATTATACATACATACATATAATATCTCCATTATTTTAACCCCCAATTATGTTGATAATAAAAGTAAAGGCAAGGCTTTTTGGAAGGACAAACTTTGTCTAAAGGAGAGGAAAATATAAGAGGTTTTGGTCTCTGAATTACCTAACTTAACCTAACACAGATGGTCTACCACCTAGTAAGCTAATAAATGAGGATATTTTGGTCCATAAACTTCACTCTTCTTTTCCAAATTCCAAAATTATTCTCCATTTAGTTATTGTCGCATAATTGCATTAAAACTTTTGTTTTTGTAATGTTTTCAACAAATGGTCAACTTACTCTTTCATCATTTTCCCATAAATTATGTTTTAGAATAATAATATATCATTTGTTACAAATGACTAATAATAAAACATATTTGGAACAAACCAAAATATAACATAGGATGAGATTTAAATTTGATATTTTAAAATTTTCAAAAATATAACTACCACAATTTATGAATAAATTTAATAATCACGCAATAACTCTAATTTAAAATGACTCTTTATTATGAATGAGAAGATAAATATATTAATAAATTTCATGTCAACTTTTAAATAAAAACTTCTTTCTATGGGTTGGTGGATGGTTGTTTTATTCATATTTGTAGGAAATATATATTTTTTTAAAATTGATTTAAAATGAAGCTGCTTAATTACACTAATTATCAAGGCTTAAGCTATGGGTTTCGATTTGATTTGACTAGAAAGAGGACCTACCCTGGAGGCATAGAAGACTGCATTTGTATGAAAGGAATCTTTTTTCATATCATTTTATTATTAAATTTGTCAGAGGTAAAACTACAAGTGATCCACTCTTTTCCATATCATTTTATTCATAATCACATAAGTAGAATACAGTTAGAATATAATTATCATACATTGTTCATTTAAAATTCAATCTAATATCAATTATCATGTTTTTAAAATTAAAGTTATATATTCTTATTATTAATGAAACGTTACACAATTTATAAAAAAAATATATAAATAATTAAATATAATTTAATTAATACATATGACCAATGTACTGGTAAAGAAAATTAGTATATTGCTACTAATTACTAAAATCTTTTAAGCAGTGGCCTTTTGGTCAATTTTTAGTGATGTATGTCCACTCTATTTTCACGATTATAAAAGAGCAAATCTAAAACACGAATTTCCATTTTCCAATCGTTTAAACCAAAACTCGTTTTTTTTCTTCTTGGAGGAAAACAAATGTATGAATTATGTTAATAACATTGCTTCTCCTTTTACCCCTTCAAAGCATTCCATACCTTATATTTTTTTCATTTCTTTTAACCGAATTAATTGCAAACAAAGTCTTCAAATTTTTGTTTTAATTTTAAATTAATTTTTAAACTTCAAAACATTATAATCAAGTCCTCAAAGTATCAATATTATACCAATCACATCCTTTTATCAACATAGCTATCAAATTAGGCATTGAATATCAGTTTAAATTTTGTAGACCATATTTAAAACATTTAGATTACACTGTAAATACATATGTATGTACTACATGGACAAATTGGATCATATATGTTTACAAATTGGATCATATATTTTCATATAGTAAATATATATATGTTTACAATTTGATCCATGTATTTTAAATATACTTCATGTTAGATTTGAGTTGGTGTTCAACAACTAAACTAGCGGCTAAATTGATGGAATAACTTGGTTGATACTAGGGGCAAAGCAAGAAAATTGTTTTACAAAGGTTATAGATGAATCATAAAATTTTAGAGGGGTCAAAGTTTAAACTTACCAATATGTTAAGTAGTAACTTTTAAAATCTTAAAGGGCTACATAGTAATTTTACCATTTGGAGGGGCAAGGCTACTTCCCGCCCATCTATGTCCATGGTTGATGCTATATAGATATTTTGATAATGGTTTAATGTTTGAGACATCAAAATTCGAGGTTTTCTGATGAAATTAATCCAAAATTTAAATTACTTAATGGCGATGAATGGAAGCAATCTCAAATATATATTATATTGGGGGGGGGTAGGTGGAGAGGAGCTTCTTGAATAAAAATGGTGAAAGGCACGTGTACTTACGCGTTCCATGTGAAAAACCCTCCCTTCTTCCTCCCCACTTCAAATCAACTCTTTAGAAAAATGTATTCGAAGCTTCCTTTCAAGAAACCACCAATAGAAAAAAGAAAGAATCCCCCAATTTTCTCACTTTTTCCATTAGAAAAGTCCACATTTTCTCCTCCTAAAAGATAAATAAAGCATGTTGTTATGTTTCCTAACCTTTGAAAACAATGACTCTCTAGTGGAGAAAAAAAAGCATACCCTTTTGAATACTTTTTTTCTTAAAAGCCCTCTCTGGCTGCTCTGTTTCTCAAAATTTTCTAGAACCCATTATCGGTTTCCTTTTGCTTTTCCCCTTTTATAAACAACCCATCATCAAAAATCTGCAAAAAAAGATAGAGAATTTCAAGTCTCTGTTTTTCTGATTTTCTTTTGTAGAAAATACAATAAGGTAAAGTTATGATCTTGTTTCGATTCCAGAAAGTAAAAGCTTGGTGTTGTTACTAATGGAAACTGATACGATCAAACCCTGCGATAACGTCGTTCATTCTCGATTCTTCCGTTCTGGATTTTATTGCTGGGGTTGGGAATTCTTGACTGCTCTGCTTCTCTTTAGTTGTTCTGCCTAAAAACGACCAGGTTTTTCAATTTGTTCTTCCTTTTTACTTTTGTAATCATAATTCTTTGTTAGAATCTTTTTTTTGGGGGGTTTACGTGTACTTTGGGAGGGATTTGATCAATCGGAAAGTCGGAAAATATGGCGCAAAGGTCAGTTCCGGCGCCGTTCTTGATCAAAACGTACCAGCTGGTGGATGATCCGACCACCGACGATGTGATTTCATGGAATGAAAACGGCACGTCTTTTGTCGTTTGGAAAACTGCTGATTTTGCAAAAGATTTGCTTCCCAATTATTTCAAGCACAACAACTTTTCCAGCTTTGTCCGTCAGCTCAACACTTACGTAAGTAATTTCATTTTTTTAATTAATTAATGGTTAAATACTGATTTTGGTTCTTTTATTATGCTTAAATTTAAGATTTAGTCCTTATACTTAGTTTAATTTCTTTGCTTTATAACATAACACCATTAATTATGGATTTAAAAAAGATCCTTTTTTTAAATGTTGGAATGATTTTTTTTAAAAGAAAACTTCGCTGGAGCATTTTATTCGTAATAGTTAAGCTATGTTATGAAGTGAAGAGACCAAATTATGAGAAAGTAAAATATAAGATTAAATTCAAACTAAAAGTTGACATTAATAACTTATATGGTAGACCATTTCTTCAAGGAAAAAGATGGGTAATTTCTTTAGGATTTTTTCTATTTAAAGGAAGTGAAATTGATTGGATTGTTTTAAAAAATTAATAAAAGTTTGAATAATAGGGTTGATTATGATAGGGATTGGTGAACTAATTTAAGGAATTAATTAATCCTTCATCGTAATTGTTGTTTTGAAGAAAGGGATTTACTTGCAAATTGATTTCCAACCACAAAATATTAGGTGAGGGATGAGGGGTTAGAACCATCTTTTGACCTTTTTCAAGCAATCGTACGGACTGTTAAAAACATGAACTTGCCGTTTTATTACAGGGATTCCGAAAGGTTGTTCCAGACAAATGGGAATTCGCGAACGAGAACTTCAAGCGAGGACAAAAAGAGCTCTTGTCCGACATCCGTCGCCGGAAGACGGTGACAACATCGCCGGCTAATAATCCCGCGAACGGGAAAACGTCTGGTGCGAGAGCTTCCTCCCCTACTAACTCCGGTGAGGACCTAGGGTCAACTTCCACGTCGACATCACCGGAATCGAAGAATCCGGGATCGGTGGAAACGACGCCGGCAGCGAACACGAATCAGTACGCCGATCTATCAGACGAGAACGAGAAGCTGAAGAAGGATAATGAGATGTTGAGCTCGGAGCTGGCGCAAGCCAAGAAGCAATGCGACGAACTGGTCGCGTTTTTAACCGAGTGCGTGAAGGTGGGGCCCGATCAAATAGATCGCATCATGCGGCAAGGAAACGGTGGTTCCACCCTTGAAGGCGACGATCTTGGCCGTTTCTACGGCGTCGATGACAACGACGATGATGAAAAAGGCGGCGGCGAAGATGGAAACGGAAGTTTGAAACTGTTTGGGGTGTGGTTGAAAAGCGCGGGAAAAAAGCGGGCCCGCGAGGAGAAAATTGTGTACGGTGGGCCACACGCTAAAGAGATGAAGACCATTGATTTTCGCCACGTGGCTTTGATGATGAAGAGCGGCAAGGTTTGCAACTGAGCCTATCACCGGTTCTCATCGATAGCAAGGAAGTTGATTTCGTACAAATATAACTAGGATTAAATAAAAAAGTTTTTTTATTTTGGATAATTATTTAATATATGGGTGGAAGTGTTTTCTTAACTTTAGAAGCGTGGTAAAAAAATTGTCAAATGTATTTAATTAATATTTAAAAATAAAAATATATAATTAGATACATGACAATCTTTTAATCATACTTATAAAATTTAAAAATTCCACCTTAAGTCCATCTATTTTATAATTTTAGTAACAATATGGAAGTAAATATTTTTTAGAAATAAAAAAAAAACATTCTAAAGTTAGGTGGGTCAATTAGTCAGCAATTGTGGGAGGCAAAAATCAAAGGCAAATGGGTCCTTCAACTTTGCCCTGTTGTTACAAAATTGTTGTTTATATGTTTAATAGATTGTTCTACTTTTAAATTCCATTTTTTAATTTAGTACAAAATATGGAAATGAGTAAAAATAGAAAATTTGTTAATCAAGGGGTTAAAATTCATGATTAACTATTGCCTTTGTCTAAAAAGGTAACACTGTTAAAATTTGTTGATTTAAAAAGTAGCACATTTGTCATTTATTTGCACAAAATTAACAAAAAACCAACCATTTATACGCAACAAATTAGCTCAAATTCACGTGTTTCCCAACAAATTGGAGTAACTTTTAAATTTTCATTAAATTTTGATAAATCAAAGTAAACGGACTATCTTGTTTCATTTATAATATTTTAAGTTAATTTTTTGCAATTCATTATTTAGAATTGCAAAAAAAGCTTGCAACTTATATCTAGTAGCAAACGGATTTCAAAGGTAAATTGATATAATTATTTTTGTTGAAGTTATAACAACTTTTTGTAGAATGAAAACTTTTAATTCTTAGCTTAAATGTAAGGGTGTAAATGGGATATCGGTGTTTGCAAGTTATTTGAGTTTGCCTAAAAAAAACATGAATTTAATTCGGTAATTATCAAGTCAACCTTTAGCTATCGATTGAGTAAAATTCAAGCTTAGAAATACTTGTTCGAATAGATTGTAAGTCTTAGCAAACCTTTCATTTTTAATATATATTTTAAATGTTTTTATATTATTAAATTATGTTATCGTCTTTAATATATATATTATTAACCTTAAATTTAATTCTCAAACTAAGATTGAGCTTGAATATACACAAGTTTTATCCGGCTCAAGTTCAAGCTTAAATATAAAAATTCTTAATCAAACATAATTAGTGGTTAATGGGTTTTTATAAGTTTTTATTACATTAATTTAAAACACAAAGTATATTATAACTTTTATTTCAAGCATCAAAAGTACAATTTTAATTAGCACATAAATATGACTTTTCTTTAAAAAGAAATTAAATGTAACTAGAAAGCACATCTCAAGGACTTCAAGAACTTATGCGTGTGAAGCTTAAAAGAGGAAGAATCCAAAATTAGTTAATGTAACACCCCCAACTTCTTAGATTTAAAATTGTACAAGTTTGTTAAATAAGTTGATTTGATTATGTGGTTAAGTGTTTTGTAAGTTTAATTAAGGTTTCGTGTTCGAATTTCGGTGTTTGCAAGTTGGGAATATTTTTCCTTTTGTGCCGTTATTAGTAGTATAGTTTGGATTCTTGGTGGTTAGTTTTGATATGAGATTGATAGGTTGTTAAAATCTGTTTTTTATTATTTGTTTTTTTTTATAAAATAAATACAAGATAATTCCTTCATTTTTCTTTTCGGTCAATACCAATCCCTTCCTCACGTTTCTTACCTTCCCACTACCATTCAAATTCTCCCTTTTTGCTATCACTGCTACTTGTTTTCATTCTTTTGTTTTCTTTACTTTTCAATTGGCTTTTGGGTTGGTCTTGGTCTTGCGGCATCTGTCAAGATTATTCTTTCTTTCTCTTGTTCTTTTCTTTTCTATTTTGTTAATTGATTCTCCTTGTGATGAATTTTTTTTATTGCGGAATCTTTCGTTTTAGGAAAAGAGCATGTGGTGATAGACGATCCTCCAGCAAATTAAGTTCTTAGAGGAGTTGCTATAAGTTGCAGCAAGTGCTCGTTATTGATTTAGGGACTACTTTCTTGTGAAAAGAGTGAATTTAAGTGGAAATTTTTGTGCTAAATCAAAGTTGTAAACGTTTAGTTTTGATTCCGTTTGTAGGGTTCTAGGTGTTCGGTTGTGTGGAGGATCAATCTCGCTATTAGGTGTGTGAATTCAACCCAAAAACTAGATTTAATCGTAAAACTAGGCTGTATTTTGAAACTGCCTAGTGCCACACGACCGTGTATGTAGGCCATGTGACTGATTGTGTGTTGCCACCTGGTGGTATGAATGTGTAATTTTTGCAGGTCGTGTGGGTAGGCTTAGGAAGTATGTTAAGTAGAAAATGTTACCATTAAATTATGTGTTATGTTATGATTTATATGTAAGTATGCTTGGCGTATAGTTTATGATATATGTAGGAATGATATATATATGATTATGATTTGTTTGTGTTTCGGCGTGGGTTATGATATGATGGACCAAGTTCTATATGGCAGTTTATATTGCACTTATGGCGGCTAGAACACAAATTTATGTATGGCAGCTTAGTTGCAATTATATGAGTGGCACACCGCCACCTATTGGTGTGATTGGATGGATGGGCTTTAGTAGTCATATACGTTGTGATTGGTTGGACAGAGATGGTTTGTAGTAGATGAGCGTAGGACTTGATATAAATCTGATAAGATATGCTATGTTATGATTCGATATGCCATGTTATGTATCGATATGATATGTTACGTAAAATATGATAAAATATGCTTTATATTATAAACTGATCTGTGATAAGAAATAATATGACATATGCTATAAGACAAGCTGAATTATGTGTCTGTTTGTACTAAGATTATGGGTTAAAACACACATTGGGCTTAAAGCTCACAGTTTGTATGATTTGTTTCAGGTAAACTTCCGACCTAGGAATGGACGGTGACTCAGGAACTAGGGTTTCATAAATTCTTCAATTAAGCACTACGAACTTTTTCATTTGTTTTGATCATGGACATTTCTGGACTGTTTTGGGTTTTTATTTTTGGCTGGACATTTTAATTTTTGTTTTTGTTTAGTTCGTTAGGACAATTTTTTATCCTCACTACGCGAAGGTTTTATGATTTAAGGATGCTTAACCTAAGACAATTAAAATGAATCACTTTTTTATATACAAAGAACTATAAGGTATTTCACTGCAAGGTTAATCAAATTGTTCAAAATGTTTTAGCACGCAAGTATTTTCAAGTGAATTGGTTTTGTTTTTAGATACAAAATTAAACCGTGGTTTCGAAAAGTCGCAATGTTTTCCAAAAGAGTAATTCAATTGAATTTTCCTTCCTTTGAAGTGGTTTTCATCAAATGAAACATTTGTCTCTTTTTGCATAAGCGTTACAACCTCTAGAATCTGATCATAACGTGTACGCCGAGTGTGGGGTGTTACAGACAATGCAAGTGGTGGCCTTGATTTCAATGGCATTAGAGGGTGCTGGTGCTGGTGCTGGTGCTGCACTATCATTACCAGATTTAGGGCTATCACTATCAGCAACATCACCTGTGTTTTTAGGGCTAGGAGAAGGGAGTCAAAAACTTCATCAGTGGCAGTTTGTGAAGGAGGGGATGAGACCTCCTCAAGAGACTCAACCTCAAAAGCGTATCCTTTGTTGGCGCTAGGGTTGTCGCTTTTACTAGGGCTAGGGGAAGAGGAGCTTGAAGTAGATGGCGACTTCGAAGGTGAAGATGCCTTGGAAGGGACTAGTGAAGGTGACGATTCGACAGCAAATGCCCCAACAAGAACCATGAAAACAAATGCAACAACAAAAATAAGATATTGGCATGCCATCTTTCACTTTTGCTTTTTAATAGTTTCTTTTTACTTGTTATCTTTTTTTATTAAAAGATTGATATCTATATACACAAAATGCGTAAGAGAAGTGCTTTTCTTATGCACTAAAATTTAACCTTTTAACATCTTATAATACTATATTAAGATTTTGTTCTACTGTTTATTAGGCTTGTTTAACTTTTATTCGTTATGATTTTTTTGTTTGAGATCAAAATCTAATTTAATTGCTAATGTTTGTTTATACTGATATTTTTCTTTGTAAATAGTAAATTAAACCAAATTTATTACTAATCATATTGATACTTATAACAAAACCTTTCAGTGTTTAGTGTTTAAGAGTTTGATTTTTTGTTTGAAATTTGACACGTATAAACTAAGATTGATGAGATAGATATTCTCAGGGTTTATCTTGTTTTTTTTGTTCTAATAAGTTACTATATATAAATATACTAGTTTTATTACCACATATGAAATTATAATTTGGTAATTTTATACAATATATTTAAAACTATTTATATTATATTATATTTTAAATCAAAAGTAAATTCAATTATTCATTCGATTGAATTTGTTATATTATGTATCTTCCATGTATTCTCTAATATCTAAATATCTATCATATTCTATATGCTTCAATGGTTCCATTAAATGGAAGTAAACATGGGTTTTGAATTCATATTATCCCGAAAGAAAAACTAAACTCTAAATGCATATTTCATGATCTCTTAAATGTTGAGTTTCCATAAGTAGAGTGATTTGTATGGTTGAACTTATCTAGAATTTACTTTCCTATATGGTTGATCATGGGCGAATAGATCACTTGTAGACCTCTTTAAGGTTTTTTTTCTTAAATATCTCTAAGCCTAAAACAGCGTCTAGTATTTCGGGGGGAAATTGGCTTTAACTTCAATTTTCAAGTTTCCAACTTGGTGAGACCTATCTTTCTATTTTATAAAATTTTTTCTTTCTTTCAGTCTATATCTCTTGAAGCTCTTTGTTAAAATCTACTCATCCTCCCTTTCCTTTTGCTAAAATAATTGGTGTGTAACACCCCTCGTCCGACCCGATCAAAGGTCCGAGCTACAGGATGTCACATTCATTGCTGGAGCAATTTCATTCAATTATATAGTAACATAATCATTTAAATATACAATTATAAGTTAAACACATTTGCATTACGATACATAATGAAATTTGATTCTTCACCGAGTTTACGAAGGCTCTTCTGTTGACTTGAGCATGAGATTGGACCAAATTGTAAAGTTTCAAAATTTCAGGACCAAATTGTAGAGTCCTAAAATTTTGAGGCCAATCTGCTTGGATTTAAAATTGTGCAAGTGTGTCAAGTAAGTTGATTTAATTATGTGGTTAAGTGTTTTTGTAAGTCTGCTTAAGGTCTTGTTAAAATCTACTCATCCTCCCATTTTATTTTGCTAAAATACCAATCGTGTAACACCCCTTGCCTGACCTAATCGTTGGGTCCAAGCTACAGGATGCCACATTCGTTGTAGGAGTAACTATAGTCAATTATACAGAAACATAATCATTCAAATATACAATTATAAATTAAACACATTTGCAATATGCTACATAATCAAATCTGAGTCTTAATCGGGTTTACTAAAGCTTTTTTATGGACCCGAACATAAAAGAAGACCAAATTGTAAAGTTTTAAAATCTCATGGCCGATGTCGTGACGTCACCAAACAGTTTGTCACATCGTGAATTCAGTCCACTCAATGTCGCTATGTGACTCATGTCGACTGAAGTTGCGATGAGGAAGATTACTAGTTGGGACGTGAGCTCTATTTTTGGTAAAATTTGAGCCATTTTATAGCTATTTCAAGTTTCCAAACAAACCAGCCAATTTACACTTTTATGATTCACAGTCTCCTATGCAAAAACATGTAGACATAATATAGAACAAGGTATTAGGATACCAAAAACATATCCAATCAGTAACATTACATGTATATAGCCAAATCTATATCATATTAAATCCACCATCTAATTCTACGTACCATTCCATTTATTTTCTAATATAAACTCCCCAACCTTGACCAGAAGTTAAGACTAGATTTTGAAGGTCATACCGGCCATCAAAATGGCCTAAAAGAAACAAGCAAACTTTCAGAAACTTGTTTTCAAAACATTCGCTTATTTTTCAAGAAACCTTAGTGGGCATCTCTTTGTTTTTTTTGAAACAAAATTAATTTTGACGAGTTAAATTAAAATTCAAATTAAAAATATTTTCATTAAATTTAAAAATGTATTACATATTTGATCTTTAATTGTTATTCTGAGTTTCTAGAAAAAATCCAGTTTTGCAAGTGAAAAATCAATATTCACCATTAGTTTCTAAAACCATAATTACTAACTTTAATGACCAATTCTTAATGGAGTCAATTGTTTAACTTATCCAATTCTTTACGTTCATGCATGCAATAACTAAATATACACCAAAAACCAAACCCCTGCCACAATTCGTAAATAAATTATTACAAACCAAATAATAAAAAAATAAATTTAAATATTTTATTTAATTAAATTGAACACAAAAGCTAATAGATTATTGGTAATTACAGTAGTACATAGATTTCAAAATTTCATGGTGCTTCCAATAGTTATGCATATGCATGCTTGAGAATGACAATGCAATAGGTCCTACCCATCTATCCGTTACACACCACGAGTTCCCTAGAACCCATTTACCAAATCAACAAAATAATTAGGAGTCGTAGCTTAGTATGGATAAACCAACAATAACAGTTTGCTAACAAGATAGCAGTAACGTGGATGACCTACCAAAAATGCAGATAAGCTGCCAGTAAATTGTAGTAAACCGCTAATAATGTAGACAAGCTACCAATAAGATGCAGATGATGCTGCCAATGATGTGGTCAAGCCACCAATATCCAATAACTCCTACAATACTCCGAGTGTAGTATACTAACAACAATATTGTTGATATACCGCCAATACTCCATACAGAGTAGTGGAATGATATAACATGCGATCAATAAATTAGTAACACAGGTATGTTTGTCAAACTTTTAAAAAATCAGAACAATAAGCATGTAATCATGCATTCAGAACATGAGAAAGCAATACAATAGCGTACATTAGCAGATTACACATATTCGTTTATCGCAAACAAGCCAATAGACACATTCAATTAGCTTAAGTATACACATACATGAATTCAACTAGTATAGAATCGGCATGGCACATGGCCCTCACGACTTTGCTCTCGGGAGTGCCCATTCACCCCCAACAGACCTCTTACTACATAAGTGTTTTTACCCCTTTATATAGACAAGGTCTCTCCCGTGCTTTCTCGATGTGAGATTTTCCTAGGGTGTTACAAACATATTAAAACATAGCATTCACTACAATAAATTTAACTAAAAAAATTGAACTTGATTCGATAATTTTCTAGCCGAGCTTTAGCTATCAATCGAGTAAAATTCGAACTTAGAAATACTTGCTTGAATAGCTCGTGAGCCTTATCGAGCCTTTCATTTTTAATATATATTTTAAATGTTTTTAGATTATTAAAATATGTTATCATCTTTAATATATATTATTAACCTAAACTTAATTATTAGGCTAAGCTTGAGCTTGAATACTGACCAGCTTTATCTATCTCAAGTTCGACCTTAAGAATGAAAATTCTTAAACAAGCTTAATCAGTGATTAGAACTTATTTGATGCCAGATATTAACGAGTTTTGATTCATTATTTGTAACACCCCGAATTTTGGGCCTAGAAAAAATAGGTTTTGAACAAGGGAACAGTTAGGAGACTGCACATAAATATTTAGTTGTGCAAGGAAGTGACATAAGTGAATGTCTGCTTCAGTGGTTAAGTGATTTAGGAGTGTTTGGAAGTGTCTGAGAAGTCAGGGGTTGAAGCCTTGGCTTATGCAAAATTTTTATTTTAAGTGAATAAAATCCTTAGATCTAGATAGTAGGTTCTTAAATTATTGTGGTTAAAATATGATACAAATGAGTTGTTGGTCTAGTGGTAAGGGGCATGTGGAGTGTACATAGGGTCTAAGGTTTGAGTGGTGGCTTATCAAAAAGGGAGTATTTATTTTGCTGCCTAATTCGTGTGGGTGGTAGAGTTGGATTGAAATACTGCTAAATGGAGTTTGAACTGGTCATAGAGAGAATTGAGGAGGGATATTTGGAGAGATTTGATGAGAAAATATTGAGATTTGGGGAGGTTGTTGTTGTGGAGAGATATATATCACATCTCATTTGTTCCTTGTTCTCGATGGGAGATCAGCGAGGTTTTCAAGGTTTTTGTCGCTCTCTCCAACCTGCATTGCTTCCATTCCTAACTAGTGGTGGTCGAGGTTGATTGGCTGGGAACCAAGGGTGCGATGATCATTGATTTTCGAAAAAAGTATGTTCGGAACGAAGGGAATCTACAAATCGCATCAAGTGTGTAACCACCCCAGTGTAATTGTAGAACAGCAAAAGCCGAAAAGCCGAAATACGGTACTCGTGTAGAAAGCCAAACCTATGAATCATGGGCGATAAACTGTAGAGGCCATCATGAGCATTTCCATGGGCTTAGGCTATAATGGGCCACATTTGACCGAAATGGGCCGTGTAGGCTTAATGGGCTCGTTGGCCCCACACAGATGAAATCTACGAATTGGGGCAAATCCTGGACTAGGCTATGTAGATATCATAGCATTGGCAGAATTTGGGCTAAACAGGCCGCACGAGAGTGTGGGCCCACTTGGGCCGAGTAATGGGCCTTGGGCCCATTTACACTGTTATGACCATTTAGATTACCTGAGTAGCTCAAGGCGACTGCAGACCTTTCGAGAGATCGATAAATGATCGAATTGCCCCATAGGGTAAAATGACCGAATTACCCCCACAGGGTAAAATGATCGAATTACCCCCAAAGGGTAAAATAACCGAATTACCCTCACAGGGTAAAATGATCGAATTACCCCCACAGGGTAAAATGACCGAATTACCCCCACAAGATAAAATTTACCCCCCACAGAGTAAAATGACCGAATTACCCCCATAGGATAAAATGATCGTATTACCCCCACAGGATAAAATGATTGAATTACCCCCACAGGGTAAAATGATAGAATTACCTTTACAGGGTAAAATGACTGAATTACCCCCACAGAGAAAAATGACCGAATTACCCCCATAGGGTAAAATGACTAAATTACCCTCACAAGGTAAAATGACTGAATTACCTCCATAGAGTAAAATGACCGAAATACCCTCATAGGGTAAAATGATCGAAATACCCTCATAGGGTAAAATGATCGAAATACCCCTATAGGGTAAAATAACTAAAATACCCCTATAGGGTAAAATGACCAAAATACCCCCATAGGGTAAAATGACTGTTATACCCCTAGGAGATAAAATGACTATTATGGAATTATGTTATGTATGATAGATTTGCTCTATGATATGTATGACTATGATTGAACATGACATTTTGCATACACGCATGATATTATGTCACGAAATGTTGCATAGGGTTGGGTTGTAATATTTGGAGGAAGTGTACTGTACTGTTAAGGTCGCACGGGTCGCCCAAGACGACTGTGGACCTATTGGTGGCTTTGCCACATGTACTGTTATTGGTAGCTTTGATGCGATACTGATACTGGCAGCTGTACTACGATGCTATTATTGGCAGCTTTGCTGCGATATTGGTGTGTTGGCTGGGTAGGTCGATTTTATCCCCACATGATGTGTTGGTGGTACGAAGTGGTGTGTTGGCTAGATTGGGATTGGTTGCATTATTGCACTGCACTGTTTCTGTATTGGGCTAAGCCCCACACTGTTACTATTTTGGGCTAAGGTCCACACTGTTACTATATTGGGCTAAGGCCCATATTATTACTATATCGGGCTAAGGCCCACACTGTACTACTACTGAATAGGCTCAGGCCCATACTATTACTACATGTTGTATGCTAACTGTTTGGTAGAGGATTACACACTGAGTTTTCATAAACTCACCCTCTCCTTTTAACTGTTCAGGTAATCCTCAGCCATAGACAATTCGGTGCTACGAGGGACTCGGAGGTGGCCACACTACTGCTTCGATTACATTTTCTTTTATTTTAACTTAGTTTATATATTTGAGTTTTGTTTTTGTAATAAGGCCTTTAATTTGGGTTTTAAATTTTAATTGGGCTTTTGCTTACATATTTTATACAACAAGTTAGGTGAAAACAATTTTTCAAAATAAATATTGTTTTCAAAGACACAAACATTAAACGTTAGAGTTTTCAAATGCGTCCGCATTTTTAGATCAACCTTTTACATCAAAAGTAGACAACAAGGCAAACGTTTTGGTTAGATGATTTGTTAAATAATAATTACGAGGTTTTTCAACCTAGAAACAAACTTTTACCAATGAGTCAATTTTTCGCTAACCACCTCAATGTGACACTGCCCGATTCAGCCATAACTCCTAGGTCGGGTTTGGGGTGTTACACTATTAGTACATTAATTAAAAATATATATTATAAAATTTATTTCAGGCCTCAAGAGTACAATTTTAATTAGCATATAAATATGACTTTTTTTTAAGGTAACTAGAAAGCACATCTCAAGGGCTTCCATGAACTTATGCATGTGAAGCTTAAAAGAGGAAGAATCCGACAATAGTTACAACACCGACAATGCAAGTGGTGGCCTTTATTTCAATGGCATTAGAGGGTGCTGGTGCAAGGGTCTCACTATCGAAAACATCACCCGTGCTTTTAGGGCTAGGAGTAGGGGAGTGAGAAACTTCATCATTGGCAGTTGGTGAAGGAGGGGTGGAGACCTCCTCAGGAGACTCAACCTCAGAAGAGTATCCTTTGTTGGCGTTAGGGTTTTCGCTTTAACTAGGATTAGGGGAAGAGGAGCTTGAAGAGCTCTTTGGGGCATCAGGATGGGATGTCTTGGGTGCTTCTTCGTAGAATTTTGATTGTGAAAAAAATGAGCCATTGGAGTATTGTGACGATGACTTAATGGAGGGGGACTTGGGGGAAGAAACCGGAGAAGAAGGAGATGGTGACTTCGAAGGTGAAGATGCCTTGGAAGGGACTGGTGAAGGTGACAATTCGACAGCAAATGCCCCAACAACAACCATGAAAACAAGTGCAACAACAACAACAAGATCTTGGCATGCCATCTTTCACTTTTTCTTTTTAATATTTTCTTATTACTTGTTATCTTTTTTATTAAAAGATTGATATATATATATAATATCTGTACGTAAGAGAAGTGCTTTTCTTATGAACTAAAATTGAACCTTTAACATCTCTTAATAATATATTAAGATTTTGTTCTATTTTTTATTAGGCTTGTTTAACTTCTATTTGTTATGATTTTTTTTCTTTGGAATCAAAATCTAATTGAATAGTTAATGTTTGTTTATACTTGAATTTTTATTTTAAAATAGAGAATTAAAAAATTGTTAGTAATCATATTGATAGTTATAACAAAACCTTTCCGTGGTTATTGTTTATGAGTTTGATTTTTAAGTTAGAATATTGAGACGTAGAAAGTAATATTGATGAGATAGAAATTCTCAAGGTTTATCTTGTTTTTTTTTATTTTAATAGGTGACTATATATAAGTATACTAGTTTTATTATCACATATGAAATTATCATTTGATAATTTCATAAAACATATTTAAAACTATTTCTATAATAATATAATTTAAATTTAAATTTAAATTTAAACTCAAAATATAAATAAATACAACTAAAATTTTAAATTATATGTAAATTCAGTAATTCGGTTGACTTGTTATATTTTGTATCTTCCATGTCTTATCTAATATCTAACTATCTATCATATTCTATATGCTTCAATGGTTCCATTAATGGAAAAAAACACGAGCTTTGAGTTCATATTATCATGAAAGAAAAGCCGAAGTCTCAATGCTTATTTCATGATCTCTCAAATGTTGAGTTTCCATGATTAGAGTGATTTGTATGGTTGAACTTACCTATAACTTGCTTGCTTGTATGGTTGATCATGGGCGAATAGATCACTTGTACACCAGTTTAAGGTTTTTTTCTTAAATATCTCTAAGCCTACAAGAGCGCCTAGTATTTGGTGGGAAAATGGGCTTTAGCTTCAATATTCAAGTAGCCAACTTGGTTAGACCTATTTTCCTATTTTAAAATTTATTCCTTCTTTCATTCTAAAGCCCTTGAAGCTCTTTGTTAAAATCTACTCAATTTTCCCTTTTTTTGCTAAAATATCCATTCTGTAACACCCTTCGCTTGACCCGATCGCTGGGTCTGAGCTATAGGATGCCACATTTGTTGTCAGAGAAACTATAGTCAATTATACAGAAACATAATCATTCAAATATACAATTATAAATTAAACACATTTGTATTATAATACATAATCAAATCTGAATCTTAATCGGGTTTACGAAAGCTTTTTTGTTGACTCGAACATAAAAGAAGACCAGACCAAAACTTAAAGCTTCAAAATCTCATGGCCGACGTGGTGACATCGCTAAACAGTTTGTCACATCGTGACCTAGGTCTGCTCAATGTCGCTATCTTACACATGTCTGCTGAAGTTGCGATGAGGATGATTAGTCATTGGGACATGGGCTCTGTTTTTTTTTTAAATTTTAGTCATTTTATAGCTATTTCAAGTTTCCAAATGAACCAGCCAATTTACACTTTTATGATTCACAGTCACCTATGCCAAAACATGTATACATAATATAGAACAAGGTATTAGTCTACCAAAAACATATCCAATCAATAACATTACATGTATATAGCCAAATCTATATCATATTCAATCCACCATCTAACTCATCTTACCATTCCATTTATTTTCTAATATAAACTCCCCACCCTAGCCCAGAACTTAAGACTAGATTTTGATGGTCATATCGACCATCGAAATGGCCCAAAAGAAACAAGCTAACTCTCATCAACTTGTTTTCAAAACATTCATTTATTTTTCACGAAACCCTATTGGGTCTTTATTTTTTTTAAATAAAATTAATTTTGGCAAGTTCAATTAAAATTCAAATAAAAAAGATTTTTATTAAATTTAAAAACATATTACATATTTGATCATTAATTGTTATTCCAAGTTTCCAGAAAAAATCCAATTTTGCAGGTGAAAAATCATTATTCACAATTAGTTTCAAAAACCATAATTACTAACTTTAATGACCAATTATTAATTGAGTCAATTATTTAACTTATCCAATTCTTTACGTTCATGCATGCAATAATTAAATATACTCAAAAACCAATCCAATGCCACAATTCGTAATTAAATTATTACAAACAAAGTAATAAAAATATAAATTTAAATATTTTATTTAATAAAATCGGGACGAGACCTCCAAATTGCCAAATGCAAGCCCTAACCTTACAAACTACCTGAGAAATGTTAAAATAATAAGATGAGCTTAAAAAACCCAGTGTGAGTGTTAATCAAAGGTGAACACAGAATGTAGAACTTACAAATCATGCAAGAAACTCGTTTAACAATTGAGCACAAAAGCTAATAGATTATCGGTAATTATAGTAGTACATAAAATTCACACTTTCATTGTGCTTCCAATAGTTATGCATATGCATTCTTGTGAATGACAATGCAAAAGGTCCTACCCATCCATCCATTACACACCACGAGTTCCCCAGAACCCATTTACCAACTCACCAAAATAATTAGGAGCCGTAGCTTAGTGTGGATAAACCAACAATAATAGTTTGCTAAAAAGATAGCAGTAATGTGGATGACCCACCAATATCCAATAACTCCTACAGTACTCCGAGTGCAGTATACTAACAACAATATTACAGATATGCCGCCAATACTCTACGAAACTCCTCCATCACCAATCAACCCCAATCACCATGCAATGCACTATAATATATCATGTATGTAGCATGATCATGCTTGACAGAAACAACTACAATACAGTGCAATGGCATGTAAAAACATGCGATCAATAAATAAGTAACACATGTATGTTTGTCAAACGTTCAAAAAGCAAGAACAATAAGCTTGTAGTAACGCATTCAGAACATGAGAAAGTAATACAATAGCGTACATTTGCAGATTACACATATTCGTTTATAGCAAACAAGGCAATAGACACATTCGATCAACTTAAGTAAACACATACATGCATTCCACTAGTATAGAATAGGCATGGCACATGGCCCTCATGGCGTTGTTCTCGGGAGTGCCTATTCGCCCCCAACAGACCTCTTACCACATAGGTGTTGTTACCCCTTTGTATAGCCAAGGTCTCTCCCGTAATTTGTCAATGTGAGATCTGCCTAGGGTGTTACAAACATATTCAAACATAGCATTCACTACAATGAATTTGACTCAAAAAACTTGAACTTGATTTGATAAATATCGAGCCGAGCTTTAACTATCGATCGAGTAAAATTCAAGTTTAGAAATACTTACTTGAATAGCTCGTGACCCTTATCGAGCCTTTCATTTTTAATATATATTTTAAACGTTTTTAGATTATTAAAATATGTTATCATCTTTAATATATATTATTAACCTAAACTTAATTATTAGGCTAATCTTGAGCCTGTATACGGACAAGCTTTAACTACCTCAAGTTTGACTTAAGCATGAAAATTCTTAAAAAAGCTTAATCAGTGATTTAAATTTATTTAATGCCAGATGTCAACAGGTTTTGATTCACCATTAGTACATTAATTAAAAAATATATATTATAAATTTTATTTCAGGCCTCAAGAGTACAATTTTAATTAGCATATAAATATGACTTTTTTTTAAGGTAACTAGAAAGCACATCTCAAGGGCTTCTATGAACTTATGCATGTGAAGCTTAAAAGAGGAAGAATCCGACAATAGTTACAACACCGACAATGCAAGTGGTGGCCTTTATTTCAATGGCATTAGAGGGTGCTGGTGCAAGGGTCTCACTATCGAAAACATCACCCGTGCTTTCAGGGCTAGGAGTAGGGGAGTGAGAAACTTCATCATTGGCAGTTGGTGAAGGAGGGGTGGAGACCTCCTCAGGAGACTCAACCTCAGAAGAGTATCCTTTGTTGGCGTTAGGGTTGTCGCTTTGACTAGGATTAGGGGAAGAAGAGCTTGAAGAGCTCTTTGGGGAATCAGGATGAGATGACTTGGGTGCTTCTTCGTGGGATTTTGATGGTGAAAAAATTGAGCCATTGGAGTATTGTGACGGTGACTTAATGGAGGGGGACTTGGGGGAAGAAACCGAAGAAGAAGGAGATGGTGACTTTGAAGGTGAAGATGCCTTGGAAGGGACTGGTGAAGGTGACGATTCGACAGCAAATGCCCCAACAACAACCATGAAAACAAGTGCAACAACAACAACAAGATCTTGGCATGCCATCTTTCACTTTTTCTTTTTAATATTTTCTTATTACTTGTTATCTTTTTTATTAAAAGATTGATATATATATAATATCTGTATGTAAGAGAAGTGCTTTTCTTATGAACTAAAATTGAACCTTTAACATCTCATAATACTATATTAAGATTTTGTTCTATTTTTTATTCGGCTTATTTAACTTCTATTTGTTATGATTTTTTTCTTTGGAACCAAAATCTAATTGAATGGTTAATGTTTGTTTATACTTGAATTTTTATTTTAAAATAGTGAATTAAAAAATTGTTAGTAATCATATTAATAGTTATAACAAAACCTTTCCGTGGTTATTGTTTATGAGTTTGATTTTTAAGTTTGAAGTTTGAGACGTAGAAAGTAATATTGATGAGATAGAAATTCTCAAGGTTTATCTTGTTTTTTTATTTTAATAAGTGACTATATATAAGTATACTAGTTTTATTATCACATATGAAATTATCATTTGATAATTTCATAAAACATATTTAACACTATTTCTATTATAATATAATTTAAATTTAAATTTAAATTTAAACTCAAAATATAAATAAATACAATTAAAATTTTAAATTATAAGTAAATTCAGTAATTCGGTTGACTTGTTATTTTTTGTATCTTCCATGTCTTATCTAATATCTATTTATCTATCTATCATATTCTATATGCTTCAATGGTTCCATTAAATGGAAAGAAACACGAGTTTTGAGTTCATATTATTACGAAAGAAAAGCCGAAGTCTCAATGCTTATTTCATGATCTCTCAAATGTTGAGTTTCCATGATTAGAGTGATTTGTATGGTTGAAATTATCTATAACTTGCTTGCTTGTATGGTTGAGTATGGGCCAATAGATCACTTGTAGACCTGTTTAAGGTTTTTTTCTTAAATATCTCTAAGCCTACAAGAGCGTCTGGTATTTGGTGGGAAAATGGGCTTTAGCTTCAATATTCAAGTAGCCAACTTGGTTTGACCTATTTTTCTATTTTAAAATTTATTCATCCTTTCATTCTAAAGCCTTTGAAGCTCTTTGTTAAAATCTACTCATTCTCCCCTTTTCTTTTGCTAAAATACCCATTGTGTAACACCCCTCGCTTGACCCGATCACTGGGTCCGAGCTATAGGATGCCACATTCGTTACCGGAGAAACTATAGTCAATTATAAAGAAACATAATCATTCAAATATACAATTATAAATTAAACACATTTGTATTATGATACATAATCAAATCTGAGTCTTAATCGGGTTTACGAAAACTTTTTTGTTGACCCGAACATAAAAGAAGACCAAACCAAAACTTAAAGCTTCAAAATCTCTTGGCCGACGTGGTGACATCGCCAAACAGTTTGTCACATCATGACTTAGGTCTGTTCATTGTTGCTATCTTACACGTGTCGGCTGAAGTTGCGATGAGGGTGATTAGTCGTTGGGACGTGGGCTCTGTTTTTTATAAAATTTGAGTCATTTTATAGCTATTTCAAGTTTCCGAACGGACCAGCGAATTTACACTTTTATGATTCACAGTCACCTATGCCAAAACATGTATACATAATATAGAACAAGGTATTAGTATACCAAAAACATATCCAATCAATAACATTACATGTATATAGCCAAATCTATATCATATTCAATCCACCATCTAACTCATCTTACCATTCCATTTATTTTCTAATATAACCTCCCCACCCTAGCCCAGAAGTTAATACTAGATTTTGAAGGTCATATCGACCATCGAAATGACCCAAAAGAAACAAGCAAACTCTCATCAACTTGTTTTCAAAACATTCATTTATTTTTCACGTGGGTCTTTATTTTTTTAAATAAAATTAATTTTTGCAAGTTCAATTAAAATTCAAATAAAAAAAGGTTTTTATTAAATTTAAAAACATATTACATATTTGATCATTAATTGTTATTCCGAGTTTCCAGAAAAAATCCAATTTTGCAGGTGAAAAATCGTTATTCACAATTAGTTTCAAAAACCATAATTACTAACTTTAATGACCAATTATTAATTGAGTCAATTATTTAACTTCTCCAATTCTTTACTTTCATGCATGCAATAAATAAATATACCCAAAAACCAATCCAATGCCACAATTCGTAAGTAAATTATTACAAACAAAGTAATAAAAATATAAAATTAAATATTTTATTTAATAAAATCGGGACGAGACCTCCAAATTTCCAAATGCAAGCCCTAACCTTACAAACCACCTGAGAAATGTTAAACTAATAAGATGAGCTTAAAAAACCCAGTGCGAGTGCAGTATACTAACAACAATATTACAGATATGCCGCCAATACTCTACGAAACTCCTCCATCACCAATCAATCCCAATCACCATGCAATGCACTATAATATATCATGTATGTAGCATGATCATGCTTGACAGAAACAACTACAATACAGTGCAATGGCATGTAAAAACATGCGATCAATAAATAAGTAACACAGGTATGTTTGTCAAACGTTCAAAAAGTAAGAACAATAAGCTTGCAGTAACGCATTCAGAACATAAGAAAGCAATACAATGGCGTAGATTTGCAGATTGCACATTCATTTATAGCAGACAAGGCAATAGACACATTCGATCAACTTAAGTAAACACATACATGCATTCCACTAGTATAGAATAGGCATGGCACATGGCCCTCATGGCTTTGTTCTCCGGAGTGCCTATTCACCCCTAATAGACCTCTTACCACATAAGTGTTGTTACCCTTTTATATAGCCAAGGTCTCTCTCGTAATTTGTCAATGTGAGATCTGCCTAGGGTGTTACAAACATATTCAAACATAGCATTCACTACAATGAATTTGACTAAAAAACTTGACCTTGATTTGGTAATTATCGAGCTAAGCTTTAGCTATCGATCGAGTAAAATTCAAGCTTAGAAATACTTGCTTGAATAGCTCGTGACCCTTATCGAGCCTTTCATTTTTAATATATATTTTAAATGTTTTTAGATTATTAAAATATTTTATCATCTTTAATATATATTATTAACCTAAACTTAATTATTAGGCTAAGCTTGAGCCTGAATACGGACAAGCTTTAATTACCTCAAGTTTGACCTTAAGCATGAAAATTCTTAAAAAAGCTTAATCAATGATTCGAACTTATTTAATGCCAGATGTTAACAGGTTTTGATTCACTATTAGTACATTAATTAAAAAATATATATTATAAATTTTATTTCAGGCCTTAAGAGTACAATTTTAATTAGCATATAAATCTGACTTTTTTTAAGGTAACTAGAAAGCACATCTGAAGGGCTTCCATGAACTTATGCATGTGAAGCTTAAAAGAGGAAGAATTCGAAAATAGTTAAAACACCGACAATGCAAGTGGTGGCCTTTATTTCAATGGCATTAGAAGGTGCTGGTGCAAGGGTCTCACTATCGAAAACATCACCCGTGCTTTCAGGGCTAGGAGTAGGGGAGTGAGAAACTTCATCATTGGCAGTTGGTGAAGGAGGGGTGGAGACCTCCTCAGGAGACTCAACCTCAGAAGAGTATCCTTTGTTGGCGTTAGGGTTGTCGCTTTGACTAGGATTAGGGGAAGAGGAGCTTGAAGAGCTCTTTGGGGCACCAGGATGAGATGACTTGGGTGCTTCTTCGTGGGATTTTGATGGTGAAAAAGATGAGCCATTGGAGGATTGTGACGGTGACTTAATGGAGGGGGACTTGGGTGAAGAAGCCGAAGAAGAAGGAGATGGTGACTTCGAAGGTGAAGATGCCTTGGAAGGGACTGGTGAAGGTGACGATTCGACAGCAAATGCCCTAACAACAACCATGAAAACAAGTGCAACAACAACAACAAGATCTTGGCATGCCATATTTCACTTTTTCTTTTTAATATTTTCTTATTACTTGTTATCTTTTTTATTAAAAGATTGATATATATATAATATCTGTATGTAAGAGAAGTGCTTTTCTTATGAACTAAAATTGAACCTTTAACATCTCAGAATACTATATTAAGATTTTGTTCTATTTTTTATTAGTCTTGTTTAACTTCTATTTGTTATGATTTTTTTCTTTGGAATCAAAATCTAATTGAATGGTTAATGTTTGTTTATACTTGAATTTTTTTTAAATAGTGAATTAAAAATTGTTAGTAATCGTATTGATAGTTATAACAAAACCTTTCCGTGGTTATTGTTTATACGTTTGATTTTTAAGTTAGAATTTTGAGACGTAGAAAGTAATATTGATGAGATAGAAATTCTCAAGGTTTATCTTGTTTTTTTATTTTAATAGGTGACTATATATAAGTATACTAGTTTTATTATCACATATGAAATTATCATTTGATAATTTCATAAAATATATTTAAAACTATTTCTATTATAATATAATTTAAATTTAAATTTAAATTTAAATTCAAAATATAAATAAATACAACTAAAATTTTAAATTATAAGTAAATTTTGTATCTTCCATGTCTTATCTAATATCTAATTACCTATCATGTTCTATATGCTTCAATGGTTCCATTATATGGAAAGAAACACGTGCTTTGAGTTCATATTATCACGAAAGAAAAGCCGAAGTCTCAATGCTTGTTTCATTATCTCTCAAATGTTGAGTTTCCATGATTAGAGTGATTTGTATGGTTGAACTTATCTATAACTTGCTTGCTTGTATGGTTGATCATGGGTGAATAGATCACTTGTAGACCAGTTTAAGGTTTTTTTCTTAAATATCTCGAAGCCTACAAGAGCGCCTAGTATTTGGTGGGAAAATGGGCTTTAGCTTCAATATTCAAGTAGCCAACTTGGTTAGACCTATTTTCCTATTTTAAAATTTATTCCTTCTTTCATTCTAAAGCCCTTGAAGCTCTTTGTTAAAATCTACTCATCCTCCCCTTTTCTTTTGCTAAAATACCCATTGTGTAACACCCCTCGCTTGAGCCAATCACTGGGTCCGAGCTATAGGATGCCACATTCGTTGTCGGAGAAACTATAGTCAATTATACAGAAACATAATCATTCAAATATACAATTATAAAGTAAACACATTTGTAATATGATACATAATCAAATCTGTGTCTTAATCGGGTTTACGAAAGGTTTTTTGTTGACCCGAACATAAAAGAAGACCAAACCAAAACGTAACGTTACAAAATCTCATGGCCAATGTGGTGATGTCACCAAATAGTTTGTCATGTCATGACTTCAGTCCACTTGACATTGCGATATGACTCATGTCTGCTGAAGTTGCGTTGAGGATGATTAGTCGTTGGGACATGGGCTTTGTTTTTGGTAAAATTTGAGTCATTTTATAGCTTTTTCAAGTTTCCAAACGAACCCGCCAATTTACACTTTTACGATTCGCAGTCACTTATGCCAAAACATGTATACATAATATAGAACAAGGTATTAGTATACCAAAACCATATCCAATCAATAACATTACATGTATATAGCCAAATCTATTTCATATTTAATCCACCATCTAATTCAACTTACCATTCCATTTATTTTCTAATATAACCTCCACACCCTAGCCCAAAAGTTAAGACTAGATTTTGAATGTCATATCGACCATCGAAATGGCCCAAAAGAAACAAGCAGACTCATATAAACTTGTTTTCAAAACATTCACTTATTTTTCAAGAAACCCTATTGTGCATCTCTTTATTTTTTTTAAATAAAATTAATATTGCCATCTTCCATTAAAATTCAAATTAAAAAGATTTTCATTAAAATCAACGGCTTTGCTCTCGGGAGTGCTTATTCACCCCCAACAGACCTCTTACCACATAAGCGTTGTTACCCCTTTATATAGCCAAGGTCTCTCATGTGCTTTGTTGATGTGAGATCTGCCTAGGGTGTTACAAACATATTCAAACATAACATTCACTACAATGAATTTGACTAAAAAAACTTGAAGTTGATTCGATAATTATCGAGCTGAGTTTTAGGTATCGATCGTCTAAAATTCAAGCTTACAAATACTTGCTTGAATAGCTTGTGAGCCTTATCGAGCCTTTCATTTTTAGTATATATTCTAAATGTTTTTATATTATTAAAATATATTATCATCTTTAATATATATTATTAACCTAAACTTAATTATTAGGCTAAGCTTGAGCTTGAATACGAACAAGCTTTATCTACCTCAAGTTTGACCTTAAGTATGAAAATTCTTAAACGAGCTTAATCAGTGATTGGAACTTATTTGATGCCAGATGTTAACGGGTTTTGATTCACTATTAGTACATTAATTGATAAATATATATTATAAATTTTATTTCAGGCCTCAAGAGTACAATTTTAATTAGAATATAAATATGACTTTTTTTAATAAAAATTAAAGGTAACTAAAAATCACATCTCAAGGGCTTCCATGAACTTATGCATGCGAAGCTTAAAAAAGGAAGAATCCGATAATAGTTACAACACCGACAATACAAGTGGTGGCCTTTCTTTCAACGACATTAAAGGGTGCTAGTGCAAGGGTCTCACTATTAACAACATCACCCGTGCTTTCAGGGCTAGGAGTAGGGGAGTAAGAAACTTCATTATTGGCAGTGGGTGAAGGAAGGGATGAGACCACTTCAGGAGACTCAACCTCAGAAGAGTATCCTTTGTTGGCGTTAGGGTTGTCGCTTTGACTAGGATTAGGGAAAGAGGAGCTTGAAGAGCTCTTTGGTGCACCAGGATGAGATGACTTGGGTGCTCCTTCGTGGGATTTTGATGGTGAAAAAGATGAGCCATTGGAGGATTGTGACAGTGACTTAATGGAGGGGGACTTGGGGGAAGAAACCGGAGAAGAAGAAGATGGTGACTTCGAAGGTGAAGATGCCTTGGAAAGGACTGGTGAAGGTGATGATTCGACATGAAATGCCCCAACAACAACCATGAAAACAAGTGTAAGAACAACAACAAGATCTTGGCATGCCATCTAGGGGTGAGCATTCGATCGAATTGAATCGAATCGAATCGAAAATTTTTGAGTTAATCGAGTTTTCGAATCTCATTTTATCATCCTAATTTTATTTGAAGTTTTCTCGAATCGAGTCGAGTGAGATGGAATTCGAATCGAATCGAATCGAATATATTTGTTCGAGTTAAATTTTAAAAAATAATTTTGGGTCCTTGTAACCATTGTCACCCATCGTAATAAAATTTGTCCACCTTAATCAATTTTTTTATTAACTTTCATCACTTCATAATTTATTTATTAATTTTTTATATACTGGTTAGCTTCTTTGCTTGCTTAGTTGTTTCAATTATCTTTAGATTCTTGTCACTATGTATTTTAGAATTAAAAAATATATTAAATGTAAAAATATGATTTTTTAATAAAAGTTATTTTAAAAATAAAATGTGAAATTGATACCAATATAAAATTTTAACACGAATATTTTATGACATAATTAATAATTCAATTTTAATATAAATATTCAATATGACTAAACAATTCAATAATAAAAATAATATAAAATGTGAAATTTAATTTAGTAATATAAATAGTAGATATAAATAAATTATTACTATTTATGTTTAGTGATTTTTTTGGATAATTTTGATTTTTTATTTGAGAGTAAAGGGTGAGAAGTAAAAGTTTAGGGGAAAAATAAAAAGTTTTGGGGAATAAAAGTTTGAGGGAAAGTAAATAGGGGGAGTAAAATTTTGACGGGAAAATATTAAAAAAAAATTGGAGGGGGGAGGGTTTGGGATAGATGGGAGGTGAGATGAGAAGGGAATAAAAGTTTTAGGGGAAAAGTGGGAGGGAGTAAAAATTTTGGGGGAAAATAAAAGGTTTTGAGGGTTTTGGGAGTAAAATTTTGAGAAAAAATAAATGGGAGAGTAAAATTTTGGTGGGAAATGGATTTTGGGTAGATTGGGGGGTTGGGAAGGGAGGAGAGTAAAAGTTTTGGGGAGAAAGTGAGAAGGAGTAAAAGTTTTGAGGGAAAAGTAAAAAAGTGTGGGAGTTTGGGGTAAAAATGTAAAATATTATAGTTTGATATTCGAATTATTCGAATTATTCGAGTTATTCGAATTATTCGAGTTATTCGAATTCGAAAACTCAACTCGATTCGAACTCGAAATTCAAAAAAAAAATTGAGTTGATTCGAATAACTCGATTAACTCGAATAACTCGATTCGTTTAACTCGAAATTCGAATTTTTTTTCGATTTTTTCGAGTCGAATCGAGTTTTGCTCACCCCTAATGCCATCTTTCACTTTTTCTTTTTAATATTTTCTTATTACTTGTTATCTTTTATTATTATTATTAAAAGATTGATATATATATAATTTGTGTATATAAGAGAAGTGCTTTTCTTATGAACTAAAATTGAACCTTTAACATCTCATAATACTATATTAAGATCTTGTTCTATTTTTTATTAGGCTTGTTTAACTTCTATTTGTTATGATTTTTTTCTTTGGAATCAAAATCTAATTGAATACTTAATGTTTGTTTATACTTGTATTTTTATTTTTAAATAGTGAATTAAAAAAATATTAGTAATCATATTGATACTTATAACAAAACCTTTCCGTGGTTATTATTTAAGAGTTTGATTTTTAAGTTTGAATTTTGAGATGTACAAAGTTGTTACACCTCAAACCCAACCCAGACGTTATGGCCAGATCTAGCGATGTCACATGATAGGGTGTTTGAAAACCATGTCGTCGTGTTAAAACCATTTCCCTTGAATTCCTTATCTTAATATCTAATTAGTTCCAAATTTGTGTTGCTCATTGAATCGATAGTTTCAAAAAGTTATTTGTTTGCGGATGCTTTTAAAACAGATTAAACAATCGTGCATTTAGGAAAAACATTTGTTTATTTTTAAAATCAAGGATTCCTACTACTATAGCAGTTGTAATCCAAAAGGTAAAGATAATTAAAACCCAAAACCAAAGTTCGAAAGTCCAATTACAACCCAAAAACATAGCGAGTAAAAATAGAATAGAAATAAAACCAATTATCGTAAATATGGGTTAAAAACCATGAAAGTCCAAAACCGTGGTCACCGCTGAGTCCTCCGCCGCACCGATCCGTATAGATCTGGGGATTACCTGTGCATATTTAAACAAAAGTGGTGAGTTTACGAAAACTCAGTGTGTAATCCCACAGAAAACAAACAATAGCAAATCACAGTGCACAGTTAAAGTAGTCTTGGGACTAAGCCCTTTTTCAGTATTTGTAGCAGTTTGGGCCTTAGCTCATCTCAGTACAGTATCAAATATGCAGTAGGGCCTTTGCCCATCACAGTATCAGTAGCAGTTATGCAGTATTCAGTAACAAAATCCTACCTAACCAGCCTCTACACACCATCTCCATCCAACCCTACACTCCATGTGTCAGAACCACTTTTTGAAAACAAAAAAAATGTCGACTTATTAAAAATAAAAATTGGAGTCGTCACCGGTCTTTTTTTTAGGTGTGACCGGATCACCTTGAAAACAATTTTGGTTTACGAGTTTTAGTAAGAAAGCGGGTTCGGGAGTCAGTTACGCACGAGGAAGGGTTAGCATCCTCGTAACGCCCAAAATTGGTACCGAATTGATTATTTAATGTCTTAGAGTCAAATGTCAAAAATTGAAAAGATTAAAGACAATTTTCCTTTTTTATAAATGCCATATTTTAAAACAATGCTTGAATAGATTTGAACGAATGTAAAAGAGGCCTTCTTATCTCGAGGCAACAAAATATCGTATCCTGTAAGTTAGGATACAATGTTTGAATTCCGAGCATAAGCTAACCCTTAAAAATCTTTATTGAAACTTTGTGTATTTGAAAACTAAAATGTTTAGCCGTTTTAGTTTGACAAAAAAAATTGAAACTCCATAAGTTAGAGCCCGATTTCTCATCGTTCCAAAGATGACACATTGCAAACTTCATTTTTCCTTTTTACGAATTTGAATTAAAGCGACAGTTCAATGCAATATTAACAAAGATGTAAATTTGATTTATTTGAAATGAAATGAAATAAAATGATCAATTTTTTGTAAATAAATCGGAAATTTTCACTACAATGTAATGTTCGAAATTAGAAAACAAATGTATGAATATGGAATAATATACATGGGTTGACTACCATACAAATATGAATATACAAACTCAAATGCACATAATAGTTTTTTAAACTCAAAATAATACACGAAACAAAACCTAATACCAAATAGTATACAAATCTATATGAAGTAAAATAAACACATGAAACGAATAAAAAATCATTCAAAATTACATATAAACATTTTAACACATATAATACGTAAACATAATATACAAAATATTTAAATAAAAGATGTGTAAAGAAGAATTAAAAGATATATTATATAGAAAAATAATAACAAAGTAAAATTTAAAAAAATAATGTGTATAATTTAAAATAATAATATATATAGATGACATTTATGAATATGTATTTTGATACAAATAATATCCATGATTTAAAATGAATAGAGTAATTTACAATAAACAACATATAATAAATTTGAAATAATAATACACAATAAATTTAAAAATTTTGATAATAATTCTAAAATAATAATATATGATACATTCAAAATAATAATACATTATTAAAAATATTAAGTTAATGATAAATTTAAAATAATATTGATAAATTATAAATAATAATGCATAATAAATCTAAGATAATAATATATAATATATTAAACAATATTAATAATAAAACTAAAATAATATTAAGTTTAAACACCAAAATAATATTAGATTTAATATTAGATAAAAATGGAGTAATAAATATTTAAGTGTATTTTAAAATAATAATAATTAAATATATTAATTTAATAAGGATTAAATTGAAGTCAAAACAGAAATTAAAGGAAAGAAATCAAAATTAAAAACTGTCCAGGGATCAAAACGCAGTGCTCGCATGACATGGGGGACTAAAAGGGAAATTTTCCCCAATCCCAAAATGCGGCGTTTAGATGCGGACTTAATTGAAATAGAAATAAAATGGGAGACAAAATTTAAAAGGAGATAAAATACAAAAAAAGGATCGGATCGAAACACGCTAGAAATGCGAAAGGACCGCGTGCGCAAATAACCCATCTTCACGAAACACGAGGATCCCCCCGGGTCGGGTCAACACGCGGATCGACGGCTACTAAATGGCATCGTTTTAAGGCCACTGAAGCAGGCCCTAAACGACGTCATTTTTTTACTCTATAAAATCCAAATCAAAACCCTAGGCAGAAAACTTTTGGCCCTTCTTCACCATAACAGCCGCAACAACACCCTTGTCTCCTTCATCATTTCGAACCTCCTCCAACTTCGATTTAGCCAGAGTGAACAAGGATTCCGACGTCTCGAAAGGGTAAGATCTCCTCTCTTTCTCTCTTTTAATTTGCAAATAAAATAAAAAATCAAAGGAAAATTAATAGAAATCAGAAAATCACCTTTAAAAAAAGCTGCTATTCGTCCTTTTTATTGATTTCTTTCCTCCCCTTTTTTTTACAGATTTTAATTGGCTTTTATAGTCGAAACGAAAAAGAAAAATAGATATCAAAAAGGAAAATAATTCTTTGCTTCCATTTTGCTATTAGTCCATTTCTTCTTGTTGCTTGTTTCCTTGTCTGTTGCATTGCAGGTACATGGCCAGCTAGTGTGGAGGCGCACGTGGGGCTGGGGCGAAAGGCTGGCATGCGTGCAGAGGGTGCCTAGTTCGCCTACGGCACTGCTGAGGTAGGAAGGCTAGGGTTTTTTCTGTGTGTGTAGTTAGGGCTATGTATTGGGCTGAGTTGGGTTTTGGGCCGTAGGTTTAATTGGGTTTATTATTTGAGTTTGTAAAAAAAATTGGACTTTTATTTTTATTTTTTTGGTTATTGGTTTATTATGGGCCGGGCAAAAATGGGTATTACACCATGTGGGGATCAAATCAACCCACCCATCCCTACACCCTAGGTAACACCGAATGCGGTACAAAATAGTAATTTGCAGCTGAGCTGCCAGTATGTTAGGCTTAAGAGCCTTTCAGTACACTTTCTCTAAATATAATTAACCCAACCCCATGCAATGCAACATACAAGTCATGACATGCTATCTCAGGACATCAGTACATATAACCAGTTCAGTATACAAGCATACTATCGTCATGATCAACACATATATAAATCAAACAGTTAGTTTGTACAATTAGGGGTCTAAGTCATGCTTACCGACCCTACAGTAGGTTCACAGTCGACTTGGGCGACCAGTGTAACCTTCGCTTACACGCCCATGTGGTCTGCTCGTGTGGGCCCACGCGTCCGTGTGGTCCACTCAGCCCAATATGGCCTTGGCCGTGTGGTCCATATTTAATGTAACCCGTGCTAGCTAAATATTCATATATGTTTTGACTATTTACTTATATGTTCCTTCAAAGCTATCTACTTGAGTCACTGTTACTAAATTATTTGTATCTTAAGCTATAGAATTCCAAATTAAGGTCCACTTGATGTATTTGAAACTAAACTCACATATCTTTTTGCCATAAAATTTTCAGAACTTTTCGTTAAGCCCATAAGGACAATAAAATCTTCAATCTTACCCCTATTCTGCTGTGTGAGAGCTTCGACCTTCCTTTGCTAAAAATTAATTATCTCTTACTACAAAATTTTGATACTATTACCATTTGTTTTTATTAAAAATAGAATCATTAATAATTTAAACATGTAAATTTTAACCCTTAATTATTTTTCTCCAATTTTTTATGATTTCCCAAAGTCAGAACAGGGGAACCCGAATTCATTCTGACATTGTCTCACAAAACTTATTATATCTCACGATTTACAATTCCATTACTTACACCGTTTCTTCTATGAGAAACTAGACTCAATAAGATTTAATTCCATATTTTTTAATTTTATTTCCACAATTTATGGTGATTTTTCAAAGTTAGCCTACTGTTACTGTCCAAATAGTAAGCAATTTCGGCTTTTCACCGAATCTCATTTTTTGCATTTTAGGTACACACTTGGTTTCGTTTGATGCTAAAAAAGTCCCTGAGCACTCAAAAGTCTATAATTGAACAAAAAACAGTAATTTAATCTCACATAACATGATCCTAAATTGAACTCGTATCGAGGTTTTAACCCATAAGCGACTAAACCTTACCTTCAACCGATGAACAGTAATTTCCACACAAACTAAGACTCCGATTGGTGATTACGAGCCCTTGAATCCTCCCCTAATTGGCATAAACAAAACAATTCAGAAGAAAGTTAAAAAACAGAGACAAATCACTTATCTAAAACTTATCAAACGATCCCACACAAAGGTGGAGCGACACGAGGCAGAGTGGGAAAATAAAAATCAAGAAGATGAAGGGTGAAAGAGAGCAGAAATTCGGCAGCAATGAAGAGAAAAACAACAAGAGGGTGGAGGGATTTTGAGGAAAGTAAAAAGAAGAAAAAAAATGAACAGAATATTTGATAACCACCTCAATCCCTTATTTCTCTCCATCAAACTCCCCACGTCTAATTTCTAATTATCTATCAAATTCTATATCTAATATCTAATTATCTATCACATTTTATATGCTTCAATGGTTCCATTAAATGGAAAGAAACACGAGCTTTGAGTTCATATTATCACGAAAGAAAAGTCGAAGTCTCAATGCTTATTTCATGATCTCTAAAATGTTTAGTTTCCATGATTAGACGGCCTAAACATTAGGGCCGAATATGGTGATGTCACATTGTAACATCCCTTACCCGTATTCTACACTGGAATAGGGTATGAGGCATTACCAGAATAAATGCACTTATAAATATATTAAATCGAGTTATAAAATTTCATCCAAATTAAAAACTTTCAAATTATTATCTTCGAGTTGCTAATTAGGGTTTAAGAGGCCCAATACATGGCCATTCATTTGCTCAATATATCCATTAAATCAATCCAATATTGAAGAATCCACTTTAAGTCAGAATCAATATTAATCACAATCATAAATCTTTTCATGTTATTTTCATATATCACTAAGTGAACTTTGAATGTCAATTTACGAATATGTAATTCACTAACACATTCTGGTATACACAATTTTAATTGATGAAATCATTTAATTGAGCTAAATTTCGTATTCACTCCAAATTTTCTTCTATATCCATAAATGCTTTCACTTACCATTTACCTAACCAATTTCTCGAACCAAGCTATCACACAACAATAATACATCACCTGTGCTTCATGAATTCAATGTTCGAATCTTATCACCATCAAATCCATGTCATTCGAATACTTAAAGTTTATTCAAGCATATATTATTACGTTTCATATACCAAGCATATGTCAAAATTACGAATACGTAATCAATTCATTTGTCATTTATTTGAGTAGCAAATTAATCTCAAAATTCATAACATTCCATTACTTAAGATATGCCATAAAACACTCATTTAACATAAACTAGCACCATGGCCGAATTTTCAGTATGCTATTTATTCCCCTTTTTCGAATCACATAGCAAAATATTACAAATATGTATATATTTGAATACTATAATTATGCATCAACTTACCAACATGATTTAATTCATGAGCCACTCATGACATCATTCCATGCGAAATATACCACTATGAAACTTTATTTTCTCTCATGAGCTTACCATGACCAGTAACGCACCAATATAAGCATCACTCCTATTTCAACATTTATCGATTATAATCAGACATTTAACCAATTATACCCAATTCATTCATATACTTTATTGTCCTCCTACTCCTCTCCATCCCACATCCTTTATGTATATAACATGCTTAAATAGCATTATACATAATTTCACTATTCACTTATATTTAAATTCAAAGCTGTCTAGTCGAGTTACAGTCACTAAATTATTTTTATCCAGAGGTACAGAGCTCCAAATTAAGTTCCATTAATTTTCCCTGAAACTAGACTCACATATCTTCTTACCATAAAATTTTTAGAAATTTTGGCTTATATAATTAGTACATTTTATTCCTTAAATTCACCCCTATTTCACTGCTCAACATCTCTGACCTCTCTTCACTAAAAATGAATTATCTCATTGTATAGAATTCAGATGATATTTCCATTTATTTCTTTTGAAAATATACTCATTAAGTATTATGAGCATATAAATTATAACTCATGATTATTTTTGTAAAATTTTTAATTATTTTCGAAAGTCGGAATAGGGGATTCCAAAATCAATCTGACCCTGCCTCACTAAAATTCAAATATCTCAAAATATATAACTCTTTTGCTTGCTCTATTTCATTTATGTAAAAATAGACTCATTAAGATTTCATTTCATATCTTGTTCACTCTATAATTCAATTTCCACCATTTTTGGTGATTTTTCAAAGTCACACTATTGTTACTGTCCAAAACTGTTTTGTTGCTGATTTTACTTTTTCATAATTTCACTTTTTCACTTTCAATCATTATTCAATTCAATTCCACACATATATTCATCATTCAATCACACTTAATCCTTACATGATCTCATGTATTTTCACTTAGTCAATTTCTCGATGAACAATTCGGAATAATAACAGATACACGGTGGATTCAGCACACAGCAACCACCCTTTGTAATCAATGATATCCGGTGGGATTAGCACATAGCAACCACCTTATAATTAATGATACCGGTGCACATAGTAGCCTGCACATAGTACTACACATGTGACCATCACTATTCGATACACGTAGTAGCCTGCACATAGTACTACACACGTGATCGAAGCTATCTGGTACGCATAGTAGCCTGCACATAGTACTACACATGCGACCTATCATTCTGGTACACGTAGTAGCCTGCACATAGTACTACACACGTGACCATCACTTTCACTTTCACATAGTGGCCTACATACAGTCCATGCCACACATGTGATCATTTCTGTCACTTCATTCGTATCCCTTTTTATTCCGAATGTTCAATCGGGAAATTTCTCACTTTTTTTCATTTTCTTCCTTTTCACTAATCAAAGTCAATTCCTTGTCTTTCTTGACTTATAATAACACATTTAACTTATTTAACACTCAAATTATTCAATCCAGTCCAAAAATCACATTTTGGTAAAATTACATTTTTGCCCTTAAAGTTTCATAAAATTACGATTTTACCCTTAGGCTCAGAAATTAAACTTTATTCCTATTTCTTATGTTTTATAACATGCTGAACATTTTTCCCTTCTACGGAAACATCAAATTCTCACTCTAACACTTACTTATGAACATTAGGTATTTTTACCGATTGTGTCAATTTACTCGCTTTCACTTAAAATCGGCTAGCAAAAGTTATTTAACATAATTTAAAGCATCATATTCTACCATAAAACATCAAAATAAACATATTTCACATATGGCTATTTTTCCAAATATGAACCCTAGATTAAATTATTGCTAGAATAAGCTAAATCAAGTTACCAAGACTCTAAAAACGTAAAGAACATTAAAAACGGGACTTGGAATCACTTACTATGGAGCTTGGAAGCTTGAAAACCCTAAATATGGCTTCCACCTTGCTTATTTCGTTCACCATGGAGAATATGGACAAATTTTTGACTATTTTGGCCTTTTTAATTCTTTTAATTACTAAATGACCAAAGTGCCCCCAACTTAAAAATTTCCTATTTCACTTATCTCCTGTCCATTTTTGTCCAAAAAGTTAACCAATGGTCTAATTAACATTTAAGGACCTCCAATTTAAAATTGAACACTTCTAACATGTAGAACTCAACTTTTTCACTTTTTACAATTTAGTCCTTTTGACCAAATTGAGTGCCCAAATGTCAAAATTTTTGAACAAAATTTTCACGAAATCACTTTGTGAAATCGTAGACCATAAAAATATAATGAAAATAAATTTTTTTTCTCGTCAAATTTGTGGTCTCGAAACCACTATTCCGACTAGCCTAAAATTCGAGCTATTACAAGAGTGATTTGTATGATTGAACTTATCTATAACTTGCTTGCTTGTATGGTTGATCATGGGTGAATAGATCACTTGTAGACCTGTTTAAGGTTTTTTTTCTTAAATATCTCTAAGCCTAAAAGAGCGCCTAGTATTTTGGGGGGAAAATGGGATTTAGCTTCAATATTCAAGTTGCCAACTTGGTTAGACCTATTTTCCTAATTTAAAATTTATTCCTTCTTTCATTCTAAAGCCCTTGAAGCTCTTTGTTAAAATCTACTCATCCTCCGCTTTCCTTTTGCTGAAATACCCATTGTGTAACACCCCTCGCTTGACCCGATCACTGGGTCTGAGCTATAGGATGCCACATTCATTGCTGGAGAAACTATAGTCAATTATACAGAAACATAATCATTCAACTATACAATTATAAATTAAACACATTTGCATTATGATACATAATCAAATCTGAGTCTTAATCGGGTTTGCGAAACTTTTTTGTTGACCCGAACATAAAAGAAGACCAAACCAAAACGTAATGCTTCAAAATCTCATGGTCGATGTGGTGACATCGCCAAATAGTTTTTCACGTCATGACTTCAGTCCACTCGACATCGCGATGTGACTCATGTCGGCTGAAGTTGCGATGAGGATGATTAGTCATTGGGACATGGGCTCTGTTTTTGGTAAAATTTGAGTCATTTTATAGCTATTTCAAGTTTCCAAACAAACTCGCTAATTTACACTTTTATGATTCACAGTCACCTAATCCAAAACATGTATAGATAATATAGAACAAGGTATTAGGATACCAAAAACATATCCAATCCATAACATTACATGTATATAGCCAAATCTATATCATATTCAATCCACCATCTAATTCAACTTACCATTCCATTTATTTTCTAATATAACCTCCCTACCCTAGCCCAAAAGTTAATACTAGATTTTGAAGGTCATATCGACCACCGAAATGGCCCAAAGGAAACAAACAGACTCTCATAAACTTGTTTTCAAAACATTCACTTATTTTTCAAGAAACCCTACTGGGAATCTCTTTATTTTTTTACATAAAAGTAATTTTGGAAAGTTCCATTAAAATTCAAATTAAAAATATTTTCATTAAATTTAAAAACATATTACATATTTGATCATTAACTGTTAATCCGAGTTTCCAAAAAAAAATCCAGTTTTGCAGGTGAAAAATCATTATTCGCAATTAGTTTCTAAAACCATAATTACTAACTTTAATGACCAATTATTAATTGAGTCAATTATTTAACTTATCCAATTCTTTGCGTTCATGCATGCAATAACTAAATATACCCCAAAAACCAATCCAATGCCACAATTCGTAAATAAATTGTTTCAAACCAAATAATAAAAATATAAAATTAAATATTTTATTTAGTAAAATCGAGACAAGACCTCCAAATTCCCAAATCCAAGCCCTAACTTTACAGACTACCTGAGAAATGTTAAACTAATAGAATGAGCTTAAAAAACCCAGTGTGAGCCTTAATCATAGGTGAACAGAGTATGTAGAACTTACAAATCGTGCAAGAAACTCGTTTAACAATAGAACACAAAAGCTAATAGATTATCGGTAATTACAGTAGTAGACAATGTAATAGGCCCAATTTGCCCGGGCCCAAAAGCACAAATATATAAACCAAAAAATATTAATAACAGTCCACAATCCAAATACATGGGCCCAACGTGGCCCAAATAAATTAACCTAGCCCAAGCCTAAAACCAACTACACCTGGCCCAATTACTACGTAGCCCAACAACTAAAAGAAACCCTAGGCATTCAACCCTAGCACGAGTGCCGCAACAGCAACCTCTAGCGCCGTTCTCCCCAGCCACGCATGCCTCTGTACGGCCACCTCCGTACCTCCACGTAGGTCTCCGTACCCGTACCTGCAATGCAACAAACGCAACGCAGCAGAGAGAACAAATATTGTATTTTTGTTTATTTATTTATTTTTTCTCATTCTGAATGTTCGGCTATAAGATCAGAGAGAAAACATTTTGTATTTGGACAGACAAAAAATTATTACAAAAAAATTCAAAAAACAGAAAAGAACATATCGTTTAGGTGATTTTCGTCTGATCTTTTATTTTGATTTTTTTATTTTCGGTTTTCTTCGATTTGTTCTTGCTTTAGAAACGAAAAATAAAAGAGGAGGAGGAAGGAGACTCTTACCTTCACGAAAGCGCACCGTCGGAGCCCTACCGATTCCGTTCGAAATGGATTTGGGATAGGGTTCGGGCTTGTGCAACGGCGAAAGGGGGTGAGTCCTCCGGTATCTGGTTTTAGGGTTTAAAAAGGGCTATTTAAAGTAGGAAAAATGACACCGTTTAGGGCCTGAGTTAATGGCCCTAAAACGGTGCCGTATTGAGCCATACCCGATGACCCGACCCAAATGCGACTAGATCCGCGCGTTTCGGCAGGGGGAGGGATATTTGCACGCTAAGTCCATTTGCTTTTGTGCCGAAACCCGATCCAGCCCCCTTGTTATTTTTAATTCTGGCTATGTAATTTTTTGTTGGTTTCATTTTGACGAGCGCAAAAACGTAGTGTTCTGAGGGAAGGGAATATTTCCCATTCGGCCCTCATATTAATCGCGCGTTGTGCTCTGACCCCCTCATTTTATTTTATTTTATGTTTTCTTTCTCAATTTCGTTTTAAATTCAAATTTAATCCCTATTCACCCAATTAAATTGTTTAAGCTTTATTTATTAATTTATTTAGCTATTTGTTATCCTGTAATTTTTATAGAATTCTAAATATTAAATACTATTTTTCATATTTTTTTTATATATTATTTAGTTTAAGCCATTTATTTTATATGTTATTTTAAAATTAGTTTATTTTGATTTATTTTATTTAAAATTTCCCGTATGTATATATATATATATTATATTGAATTTGTATATGATTATTTTAACTTGCTTTATGGATTATTATTTTAAGTTACTTTATATGTCATTTTATTCTATGTTATTTTACATATTACTTATCTTAAAATTAACCTATACTATTTGCTCTAAATTGATTTATATTCAATATTTAAAACATGTTTACGTGTACCGTTTACTTAGTCTTATCAACTATTTTAATTATTTTGCATGCCTATTTTTTTAACTTTATTTTATTATACACTTAATTTATTTCAACTCTTATATATATATTATTTATATTAAGTTTTTCATCCCAATGTATTACTTATTTAAATTAATATATATTACTGATTTTTAATTCATTACCTTTTAAATGTTAGTATTTACATGTAACCATTGCTCTTATGTATATGGTATTGTTTGTTTGTATCAATTGATTGTTTGTATTCATTAGTGTATATTTTGGCTTACGAATTATCATTTCACGTTGTACATCATCATTCTATAGCGTTTTATTTGCTTAAAAGGTTACGTTTCATATTATTTAAATGTCAAAACCATTTTATACAAAAGTCTTTCAAAATAATGAGACACTTGAAATTTGGGATCCTCGAAAAGATTGTGTACTAACTTACTGGATTCCAATCTTCCTCAGGATCTAAGAGACCGAATATCCTTTTTAATTAAAATATAAGTAAAAAGCTCATTCTCGGGAATGACATGTTATTTTCTCGAGACGAGGATTTTCTAATAAATAGAAATAAATGCAATATTCGATATTTAGGAATTTTGTGAAATCGAGCCCTAACTTACTGGGTTTTGATTTTCTCATTTGACCCAAATAATCAGATATCCTTCTCAAAATGCATAGGTTTTAAAAGTCCAGAGAAAAACTTAATTTTGAGGATTTAAAATGTTGTACTCTAACTTAAGCGTGATGATTTATCTCTTTGAAATAAGTAGTCTTATCATCCAATTCACTTTATTCAAATTTTCTTTTCAAAGGATCGTATTTTAAAGTCTTTTCAAAATTTCGACATTAAGACATTAAACAATCAATTCGGTACCAATTTTGGGCGTTACGAGGGTGCTAACCCTTCCTCGTGCGTAACCGACTCCCGAACCTTTTTCTCAAATTTTGCAGACCAAAATCGTTTTTGAGGTGAGCCGATCACACCCCAATAAAGGATCAGTGGCGACTCCCATTTTCCTAATTTTCATTTTCAAAGTCGATCCCCGTTTTTTTCAAATTTTTTTTAAAAAAAAGTGGTTTCGACAAAAAAAATTCACACTTTCATGGTGCTTCAAATAGTTATGCATATGCATGCTTGAGAATGAAAATGCAAAAGGTCCTACCCATCCATCCATTACACACCACGAGTTCCTCAGAACCCGTTTACAAAATCACCAAAATAATTAGAAGCTGTAGCTTAGTGTGGATAAACCAACAATAACAGTTTGCTAACAAGATATCAGTAACGTGGATGACCCACCAAAAATGTAGATAACCTACCAGTAAATTGTAGTAAACTGCTAATAATGTAGACAAGCTACCAATAAAATGCAGACGGTGCTGCCAATGATGTGGTCAAGCCACCAATATCCAATAACTCCTACAGTACTCCGACTGTAGTATACTAACAAAAATATTGCAGATATACTGCCAATACTCAACGAAACTCCTCCATCACCAATCAATCCCAATCACCATGCAATGCACTATAATATATCATGTATGTAGCATGATCATGCTTGACAGAAAAAACTACAATACAGTGCAATAGCATGTAAAAACATGTGATCAATAAATCAGTAACACATGTATGTTTGTCAAATGTTCAAAAAGCAAGAACAATAAGCTTGCAATAACATATTTAGAACATCAGAAAGCAATACAATAGCGTATATTTGCAGATTACACATATTCGTTTATAGCAAACAAGGCAATAGACACATTCGATCAACTTAAGTAAACACATACATGCATTTGACTAGTATAGAATAGGCATGGGACATGGCCATCACGACTTTGTTCTCGAGAGTGCCTATTCACCCCCAACAGACCTTTTACCACATAAGTGTTGTTACCCCTTTATATAGCCAAGGTATCTCCCGTGCTTTGTCGGTGTAAGATCTGCCTAGGGTGTTACAAACATATTCAAACATAGCATTCACTACAATGAATTTGACTAAAAAATCTTGAACTTGATTCGGTAATTATTGAGCCAAGCTTTAGCTATCAATCGAGTAAAATTCAAGCTTACAAATATGTAACACCCCTAACCCATGTCTGTCGTCAGAATAGGGTTACGAGGTATCACCGATCGAAACACAACATTCAATATTCATTTCTCAATGAAATAATCCAACATTAATAAATATCATTCAATCACATACATATTTTCCATTTTTGAGGTCTACGAGACCTTAAAAATACATTAGAGAATGTTCGGGACTAAACTGATCACATATAAAAATATCTTAAACTTGTAAAAATTTTCACAGTAACAGAGGTCACACGGTCGATTCACACGCCCGTGTGCTCAGACCATGTAGCACAAAAATAGACTTGGTTTAAGCCACATTTCTCACCTTTCACATGCATACCTAAACCACATCATTTTGGCATCAATTTCACATCTAATAGGCAAAGAAAAATGACCATTTCATGTACATTTCATACAATTGTATATCCATTACCTTACTACTCATCAAATGCCCATAAAGTAGCTCAAAGCATTCCAACTCCACATAATTCATCATTCACCACTTACTATCAATTACATTTATCACATGCCTTAAATTCAAACTAAATACCCAACCAAATCATTCAATCTAAAACCAAACCAAGGCATACCAAAGTATCATTACAAATTCATATTTAAACATACCATTTTATAAGCCACATTGCCACCATATTTGCATTCATGGTCAAGCCACAAGTAACCAAACATATACATGTCACTTACCAAATGTCTATTGAGCTATTTAAACCATAATCAAACATACCAAGATATACCATTGCACAAGGAAATTTACATAGCGAACTAATATGAACACAACTTATACACATTAAACTTTACATCATTCTTTAGCCAAATCTCATGGCTAAATACATATCAAGCACATATGCATAAATAGCCAAAGGTCACTTATACACTTCATAAACCAACTAGCCTATACATGCCACATAAACCAACTATATGGATTTCTCATAACTATCCACTTACTCATAATGTGAAATTCGATATCCTCAATAAGCATTTATATAAATCAAAAACTTACATAAACTCAAACATTTCCATGTAATATACACGAGCTCACATCTATTTATCAATCTTCTTTCATTCAATATACGTAAGAGTATCGTACATACCTGTACCACTTATTTCGTTTACACTTTTATTCTCATCTTGACTTTGCCCGTTGAACCATTAAGAATTGCTAAGGATACGCAGAAATCTCGTATAACTCGCACAATGCCATATCCCAGATATGGTCTTACATGATATCACATATCAATGCCAATAGCCAGCTATGGTCTTACACGAATGTCATACCGATGCCAACATCCCAGACAAGGTCTTACACGAATCTCGTATCGATGCCAATGTCCCAGACATGGTCTTTCACGAATCACATAACGATGCCAATGGCCCAGGCACGGTGTTTCACGTAATCACATCTCAGTATCCTAAGCTATTCCTAATGTTCGTACGGGACTTTCGAACGTCGTAACTTTTTCGATTCATGCTCGTACTCATCCAATAAATATTGATATCAATTCAATGATAAATGGACATTTAGAACACAATTTAAGAACATTATGTAACATATGAACTTACCTCGTTCGTTGAAACGACGAATTAGGTCGACTAATCCAATACATAGTTTTTGTCCTGTTTCTAGGTCCAAATCTTGTTTTTCTCAATCTATATAATAAAAAAATTACCTTATTTAATCACTAATTCACTCAATTTAACACAATTTCAACATTAGGGCAATTTTACACTTTTTCCCTATACTTTCACATTTTTGCAATTTAGTCCTTGTCACATAAAATCACAATTTCATAAAATTAAACACAAACCCAAGCTAGCCGAATTTTTATTATTGCCATAACAGCCCACATTTTTCATTTATTCACACTTTTACCACACGATTTATCATTTTTCTAAATTTAGTCCAAAATTGACATTTTTACTCAAAATCACTTTACCAAACATGTAAAACTATCATCAAAATTTCATATTTCATCGTCAAACATCAATTAACACATATATTCAACAATGAGAACTATCAAAATCTTTAACAGTTTTGAAATCAGAGGTACGGGCTAGCTAGATTACGAAGCAATGATCTAAAAAACGTAGAAATTATTAAACACCGAGTCAAAAATGAACTTACAATTTAATCTTAAGACGGCCAAACCTTTGAAGCCATATCAATTGTGTTTTCTTTCTCATTTTTTGGTGGGAAAATAATGGGTGGAAGATGACACCTTTTTTTATTTTATTTTTACTTTACTTAATTACCATATTACAAATTTAACCTTAAAAATTAATTCAATTTACCACATTACCAAACCATTTTCAGCCACTATCTCATAATTGGAATAATTAACACATAAGGACTTACTCCTTTAAATTCTAGAGAATTTAAACACTTTTAGCTTTTAGAACTCAATTTTTACGCTTTACGCGATTTAGTCCTTTTTACCAATTAAACACTTAAACGATAAAATTTCTTTACGAAATTTTTACACGAACATTCTATCATACTGTAAACATTAATAAAATAATAAAATAATTATTTTAACCTTAGATTGTGGTCCAAAAACTACTGTTTTGACTAACCCTAAAATTAGGCTATTACAAAATACTTGCTTGAATAGCTCGTGAACCTTATCGAGACTTTTATTTTTAATATATATTTTAAATGTTTTTATATTATTAAAATATGTTATCATCTATAGTATATACTATTAACCTAAACTTAATTATTAGGCTAAGCTTGAGCTTGAATACGGACAAGCTTTAACTACCTCAAGTTAGACCTTAAGCATGAAAATTCTTAAACAAGCTTAATCAGTGCTTCGAACTTATTTAATGCCAGATATTAACAGGTTTTGATTCACTATTAGTACATTAATTAAAAAATATATATTATAAATTTTATTTCAGGCCTCAAAAGTACAATTTTAATGAGCATATAAATAGGACTTTTTTTGAATAAAAATTAAAGGTAACTAGAAAGCACATCTCAAGGGCTTCCATGAACTTATGCATGTGAAGCTTAAAAGAGGAAGAATTGGACAAGAGTTACAACATTGACAATACAAGTGGTGGAATTTATTTCAATGGCATTAGAGGGTGCTGGTGCAAGGGTCTCACTATCGACAACATGACCCGTGCTTTCAGGGCTAGGAGTAGGGGAGTGAGAAACTTCATCATTGGCAGTTGGTGAAGGAGGGGATGAGACCTCCTCAGGAGACTCAACCTTAGAAGAGTATCCTTTGTTGGCGTTAGGGTTGTCGCTTTGACTAGGATTAGGGGAAGAGGAGCTTGAAGAGCTCTTTGGGGCACCAGGTGGAGATGACTTGGGTGCTCATTCATGGGATTTTGATGGTGAAAAAGATGAGCCACTGGAGTCTTGTGATGGTGACTTAATGGAGGGGGACTTGGGGGAAGAAGGCAGAGAAGAAGGAGATGCTGACTTCGAAGTTGAAGATGCCATGGAAGGGACTGGTGAAGGTGACGATTCGACAACAAATGCCCCAACAACAACCATGAAAACAAGTGCAACAACAACAACAACAACAAGATCTTGGCATGCCATCTTTCACTTTTTATTTTTAATATTTTCTTATGACTTGTTATCTTTTTTTATTAAAAGATTGATATATATATAATATGTGTATGTAAGAGAAGTGATTTTCTTATGAACTAAAATTGAACCTTTAACATCTCACAATACTATATTAAGGTTTTGTTCTATTTTTTATTAGGCTTGTTTAACTTCTATTTGTTATGATTTTTTTCTTTGGAATCAAAATCTAATTGAGTAGTTAATGTTTGTTTATACTTGCATTTTTTTTTAAACTAGTGAATTAAAAAAATTTTTAGTAATCATATTGATACTTATAACAAAACCTTTATGTGGTTATTGTTTAAGAGTTTGATTTTTACGTTTGAATTACGAGACGTACAAAATAATATTGATAAGATAGAAATTCTCAAGGTTTATATTCTTTTTTATTTTAATAGGTGACTATATATATGTATACAAGTTTTATTATCACATATGAAATTATCATTTGATAATTTCATAAAATACATTTAAAACTATTTATATTATAATATAAATTAAATTTAGATTCAAAATATAAATATATACAACTAAAATTTTAAATTATAAGTAAATTCAGTAATTCGATTGACTTGTTATATTTTGTATCTTCCATGTCTTATCTAATATCTAATTATGTATCATATTCTATATGCTTTAATGATTCCATTAAATGGAAAGAAACACGAGCTTTGAATTCATATTATCACGAAAGAAAAGTCGAAGTCTCAGTGCTTATTTCATGATCTCTCAAATGTTGAGTTTCCATGATTAGAGTGATTTGTATGGTTGAACTTATCTATAACTTGCTTACTTGTATGATTGATTATGGGCGAATAGATCACTTGTAGACCTGTTTAAGGTTTTTTTCTTAAATATCTCTAAGCCTAAATGAGCGTCTAGTATTTGGGGAGGAAATGGGATTTAGCTTCAATATTCAAGTTGCCAACTTGGTTAGTCCTATTTTCCTATTTTAAAATTTATTCCTTATTTCATTCTAAAGCCCTTGAAGCTCTTTGTTAAAATCTACTCATCATCCCCTTTTCTTTTGCTAAAATACCCATTGTGTAACACCCATCGCTTGACCCGATCGCTAGGTCCGAGCTATAGGATGCCATATTCGTTGCCGGAGAAAATATAATCAATTATACAGAAACATAATCATTCAAATATACAATTATAAATTAAACATTTTTGCATTATGATACATAATCATTCAATCACACACATATTTTCCCTTTTTAAGGTCTACGATACCTTAAACATACATTAGATAAGGTTCGGGACTAAACTGATCACATATAAAAATATCTGAAACTTGTAAAAATTTTCTAAGTAACAGAGGTCACACGGTCGAGTCACACGCCCGTGTGCTCAGACCATGTGGCACAAAAATAGACTTGGTTTAAGCCACATTTCTCACCTTTCACATGCATACGTAAACCACATCATTTTGGCATCAATTCCACATCTAATAAGCAACGAAAAATGACCATTTCATGTACATTTCATACAATTTTATATCCAATTCCTTACTACTCATCAAATGCCCATAAACTAGCTCAAAGCATTCCAACTCCACATAATTCATCATTCACCACTTACTATCAATTGCATTTATCACATGCCTCAAATTCAAACTAAATATCCAATCGAATCATTCAGTCTAAAACCAAACCAAGGCATACCAAAGTACATTTCAAATTCATATTTAAACATACCATTTCTTCAGCCACATTGCCACCACATTAGCATTCATGGTTAAGCGACAAGTAACCAAACATATACATGTCACTTACCAAATGTCTATTGAGCTATTTGAACCATAATCAAACATACCAAGATATACCATTGCACAAGGAAATTTACATACCAAACTAATATGAACACAACTTATACACATTAAACTTTACATCATTATTAAGCCAAATCTCATGGCTAAATACAAATCAAACACATATGCATAAATAGTCAAATGTCACTTATACACTTCATAAACCAACTAGCCTATACATGCCACATAAACCAACTATATGGATTTCTCATAACTATCCACTTACTCATAATGTGAAATTCGATATCCTCAATAAGCATTTATATAAATCAAACACTTACATAAACTCAAACATTTCCATGTAATATACACGAGCTCACATCTATTTATCAATCTTCTTTCATTCAATATACGTATGAGTATCGTACATACCTGTACCACTTATTTCGTTTACACCTTTATTCTCGTCTTGAATTTCCCCGTTGAACCATTAAGAATTGCTAAGGATACTCAAAAATCTCGTATAACTCGTACAATGCCATATCCTAGATATGGTCTTACATGTGATCACATATCAATGCCAATAGCCAACTATGGTCTTACACGAATTTCATACCGATGCCAACATCCCAGACATGGTCTTACACGAATCTCGTATCGATGCCAATGTCCCATACATGGTCTTACACGAATCACATAGCGATGCCAATGTCCCAGACATGGTCTTACACGTAATCACATCTTAGTATCCTAAGCTATTCCTAATGTTCGTACGGGACTTCCGAACGTCATAACTTTTTCGATTTATGCTCGTACTCATCCAATCAATATTCATATCAATTCAATGATAAATGAACATTTAGAACACAATTTAAGAACATTATTTAACATATGAGCTTACCTCGTTCCTTGAAACGACGAATTAGGTCGACTAATCCAATACATAGTTTTTGTCCTGTTTCTAGGTCCAAATATTGTTTTTCTCAGGCTATATAATAAAAACAAAATTACCTTATTTAATCACTAATTCACTCAATTTAACACAATTTACACACTAGGGTAGTTTATACTTTTTCCCCTATACTTTCACATTTTTGCAATTCAGTCCTTGTCACATAAAATCACAATTTCATAAAATTAAACACAAACCCAAGCTAGCCAATTTTTTATTATTTCCATAACAGCCCACATTTTTAATTTATTCACACTTTTACGACACGATTTATCATTTTTCTTAATTTAGTCCAAAATTGACATTTTTACTCAAAATCACTTTACCGAACATGTAAAACTATCATCAAAATTTCATATTTCATCGTCAAACATCAATTAACACATATATTCAACAATGACAACTATCAAAATCTTTAACAGTTTTGAAATCAGAGGTACAGGCTAACTAGATTACGATGCAATGATCTAAAAAACGTAGAAATTATTAAAAACCGAGTCAAAAATGAACTTACAATTTAATCTGAAGATGGCCAAACCTTTGAAGCCATATCCATGGTGTTTTCTTTCTCATTTTTTGGTGGAAAAATAATGGGTGGAAGATGACACCTTTGTTTAATTTATTTTTACTTTACGTAATTACCACATTACAAATTTAACCTTAAAAATTAATTCAATTTACCACATTACCAAACCATTTGCAGCCACTATCTCATAATTGGACTAATTAACACATAAGGACTTCCTCCTTTAAATTCTAGAGAATCTAAACACTTTTAGCTATTAGAACTCAATTTTTATGCTTTAAGCGATTTAGTCCTTTTTACCAATTAAACACTTAAACGATAAAATTTCTTCACGAAATTTTTACACGAGCATTCTATCATACTGTAAACATTAATAAAATAATAAAATAGTTATTTTGACCTCATATTGTGGTCCAAAAACCACTGTCTTGACTAACCCTAAAATTAGGCTATTACAAAATACTTGCCTGAATAGCTCGTGAGCCTTATCGAGACTTTTAGTTTTAATATATATTTTAAATGTTTTTATATTATTAAAATATGTTATCATCTTTAGTATATATTATTAACCTAAACTTAATTATTAGGCTAAGCTTGAGCTTGAATACGGACAAGCTTTAACTACCTCAAGTTAGACCTTAAGCATGAAAATTCTTAAACAAGCTTAATCAGTGCTTCGAACTTATTTAGTGCCAGATATTAACAAGTTTTGATTCACTATTAGTACATTAATTAAAAAATATATATTATAAATTTTATTTCAGGCCTCAAAAGTACAATTTTAATTAGCATATAAATATGACTTTTTTTTAATAAATATTAAAGGTAACTAGAAAGCACATCTCAAGGCCTTCCATGAACTTATGCATGTGAAGCTTAAAAGAGGAAGAGTCCGACAAGAGTTACAACACTGACAATACAAGTGGTGGACTTTATTTCAATGGCATTAGAGGGTGCTGGTGCAAGGGTCTCACTATCGACAACATCACCCGTGCTTTCAGGGCTAGGAGTAGGGGAGTGAGAAACTTCATCATTGGCAGTTGGTGAAGGAGGGGATGAGACCTCCTCAGGAGACTCAACCTCAGAAGAGTATCCTTTGTTGGCGTTAGGGTTGTCGCTTTGACTAGGATTAGGCGAAGAGGAGCTTGAAGAGCTCATTGGGGCACCAGGATGAGATGACTTGGGTGCTCCTTCGTGGGATTTTGATGGTGAAAAAGATGAGCCATTGGAGTCTTGCGACGGTGACTTAATGGAGGGGGACTTGGGGGATGAAGCCAGAGAAGAAGGAGATGGTGACTTCGAAGGTGAAGATGCCTTGGAAGGGACTGGTGAAGGTGACGATTCGACAGCAAATGCCCCAACAACAACCATGAAAACAAGTGCAACAACAACAACAAGATCTTGGCATGCCATCTTTCACTTTTTCTTTTTAATACTTTCTTATTACTTGTTATCTTTTTTTATTAAAAGATTGATATATATAATATGTGGATGTAAGAGAAGTGATTTTCTTAGGAACTAAAATTGAACCTTTAACATCTCACAATACTATATTAAGGTTTTGTTCTATTTTTTATTAGGCTTGTGTAACTTCTATTTGTTATGATTTTTTCCTTTGGAATCAAAATCTAATTGAATAGTTAATGTTTGTTTATACTTGCATTTTTATTTTAAAATAGTGAATTAAAAAAATTGTTAGTAATCATATTGATACTTATAACAAAACCTTTATGTGGTTATTGTTTAAGAGTTTGATTTTTACATTTGAATTTTGAGACGTACAAAGTAATATTGATAAGATAGAAATTCTCAAGGTTTATCTTCTTTTTTATTTTAATAGGTGACTATATATAAGTATACAAGTTTTATTATCACATATGAAATTATCATTTGATAATTTCATAAAATACATTTAAAACTATTTATATTATAATATAAATTAAATTTAAATTCAAAATATAAATATATACAACTAAAATTTTAAATTGTAAGTAAATTCAGTAATTCGGTTGACTTGTTATATTTTGTATCTTCCATGTCTTATCTAATATCTAATTATGTATCATATTCTATATGCTTTAATGGTTCCATTAAATGGAAAGAAACACGAGCTTTGAGTTCATATTATCACGAAAGAAAAGTCGAAGTCTCAATGCTTTTTTCATGATCTCTCAAATGTTGAGTTTCCATGATTAGAGTGATTTGTATGGTTGGACTTATCTATAACTTGCTTGCTTGTGTTGTTGATTATGGGCGAATAGATCACTTGTAGACCTGTTTAAGGTTTTTTTCTTAAATATCTCTAATCCTAATAGAGCGCCTAGTATTTGGGGAGGAAATGGGATTTAGCTTTAATATTCAAGTTGCGAACTTGGTTAGACCTATTTTCCTATTTTAAAATTTATTCCTTCTTTCATTCTAAAGCCCTTGAAGCTCTTTGTTAAAATCTACTCATCATCCCCTTTTCTTTTGCTAAAATACCCATTGTGTAACACCCTTCGCTTGACCCGATCGCTAGGTCCGAGCTATAAGATGCCACATTCGTTGCCGGAGAAACTATAGTCAATTATACAGAAACATAATCATTCAAATATACAATTATAAATTAAACATTTTTGCATTATGATACATAATCATTCAATCACACACATATTTTCCCTTTTTGAGGTCTACGATACCTTAAACAAACATTAGAGAAGGTTCGAGACTAAACTGATCACATATAAAAATATCTGAAACTTGTAAAAATTTTCTAAGTAACAGAGGTCACACGGTCGAGTCACACGCCCGTGTGCTCAGACCATGTGGCACGAAAATAGACTTAGTTTAAGCCACATTTCTCACCTTTCACATGCATACCTAAACCACATCATTTCGACATCAATTTAACATCTAATAGGCAACGAAAAATGGCCATTTCATGTACATTTCATACAATTGTATATCCATTTCCTTACTACTCATCAAATGCCCATAAACTAGCTCAAAGCATTCCAACTCCACATGATTCATCATTCACCACTTACTATCAATTGCATTTATCACATGCCTTAAATGCAAACTAAATATCCAACCGAATCATTCAGTCTAAAACCAAACCAAGGCATACCAAAGTATCATTTCAAATTCATATTTAAACATACCATTTCTTAAGCCACATTGCCACCACATTTGCATTCATGGTCAAGCCATAAATAACCAAACATATACATGTCACTTACCAAATGTCTATTGAGCTATTTGAACCATAATCAAACATACCAAGATATACCATTTCACAAGGAAATTTACATACCAAACTAATATGAACACAACTTATACACATTAAACTTTACATCACTATTAAGCCAAATCTCATGGCTAAATACATATCAAACACATATGCGTAAATAGCCAAAGGTCACTTATACACTTCATAAACCAACTAGCCTATACATGCCACATAAACCAACTATATGGATTTCTCATAACTATCCACTTACTCATAATGTGAAATTCGATATCCTCAATAAGCATTTATATAAATCAAACACTTACATAAACTCAAACATTTCCATGTAATATACACGAGCTCACATCTATTTATCAATCTTCTTTCATTCAATATACGTATGAGTATCGTACATACCTGTACCACTTATTTCGTTTACACTTTTATTCTCGTCTTGAATTTCCCCGTTGAACCATTAAGAATTGCTAAGGATACTCAAAAATCTCGTAAAACTCGCACAATGCCATATCCCAGATAAGGTCTTACATGTGATCACATATCAATGCCAATAGCCAACTATGGTCTTACACAAATTTCATACCGATGCCAACATCCCAGACATGGTCTTACACGAATCACGTAAGAATGCCAATGTCCCAGACATGGTCTTACACGTAATCACATCTCAGTATCCTAAGCTATTCCTAATGTTCGTACGGGACTTTCGAACGTCGTAACTTTTTCGATTTATGCTCGTACTCATCCAATCAATATTCATATCAATTCAATTATAAATGAACATTTAGAACACAATTTAAGAACATTATTTAACATATGAACTTACCTCGTTCGTTGAAACGACGAATTAGGTCAACTAATCCAATACATAGTTTTTGTCATGTTTCTAGGTCCAAATCTTGTTTTTCTCAGTCTATATAATAAAAAAATTACCTTATTTAATCACTAATTCACTCAATTTAACACAATTTACACATTAGGGCAATTTTACACTTTTGACCCTATACTTTCACATTTTTGCAATTCAGTCCTTGTCACATAAAATCACAATTTCATAAAATTAAACACAAACCCAAGCTAGCCAAATTTTTATTATTTCCATAACAGCCCACATTTTTAATTTATTCACACTTTTACCACACGATTTATCATTTTTCTTAATTTAGTCCAAAATTGACATTTTTACTCAAAATCACTTTACCGAACATGTAAAACTATCATCAAAATTTCATATTTCATCATCAAAATTTTCTAAGTAACAGAGGTCACACGGTCGAGTCACACGTCCGTGTGCTCAGACCATGTGGCACAAAAATAGACTTAGTTTAAGCCACATTTCTCACCTTTCACATGCATACCTAAACCACATCATTTCGGCATCAATTTAACATCTAATAGGCAACAAAAAATGACCATTTCATGTACATTTCATACAATTGTATATCCATTTCCTTACTACTCATCAAATGCCCATAAACTAGCTCAAAGCATTCCAACTCCACATGATTCATCATTCACCACTTACTATCAATTGCATTTATCACATGCCTTAAATTCAAACTAAATATCCAACCGAATCATTCAGTCTAAAACCAAACCAAGGCATACCAAAGTATCATTTCAAATTCATATTTAAACATACCATTTCTTAAGCCACATTGCCACTACATTTGCATTCATGGTCAAGCCACAAATAACCAAACATATACATGTCACTTACCAAATGTCTATTGAGCTATTTGAACCATAATCAAACATACCAAGATATACCATTTCACAAGGAAATTTACATACCAAACTAATATGAACACAACTTATACACATTAAACTTTACATCACTATTAAGCCAAATCTCATGGCTAAATACATATCAAACACATATGCATAAATAGCCAAAGGTCACTTATACACTTCATAAACAAACTAGCCTATACATGCCACATAAACCAACTATATGGATTTCTCATAACTATCCACTTACTCATAATGTGAAATTCGATATCCTCAATAAGCATTTATATAAATCAAACACTTACATAAACTCAAACATTTCCATGTAATATACACGAGCTCACATCTATTTATCAATCTTCTTTCATTCAATATACGTATGAGTATCGTACATACCTGTACCACTTATTTCGTTTACACTTTTATTCTCGTCTTGAATTTCCCCGTTGAACCATTAAGAATTGCTAAGGATACTTAAAAATCTCGTATAACTCGCACAATGCCATATCCCAGATATGGTCTTACATGTTATCACATATCAATGCCAATAGCCAACTATGGTCTTAAACGAATTTCATATCAATGCCAACATCCCAGACATGGTCTGACACGAATATCGTATCGATGCCAATGTCCCATACATGGTCTTACACGAATCACGTAACAATGCCAATTTCCCAGACATGGTCTTACACGTAATCACATCTTAGTATCCTAAGCTATTCCAAATGTTCGTACGGGACTTTCAAACGTCGTAACTTTTTTGATTCATGCTCGTACTCATCCAATCAATATTCATATAAATTCAATGATAAATGGACATTTAGAACACAATTTAAGAACATTATTTAACATATGAACTTACCTCGTTCGTTGAAACGACGAATTAGGTCGACTAATCCAATACATAGTTTTTGTCCTATTTCTAGGTCCAAATCTTGTTTTTCTCAATCTATATATTAAAAAAATTACCTTATTTAATCACTAATTCACTCAATTTAACACAATTTACACATTACGACAATTTTACACTTTTGCCCCGAAACTTTCACATTTTTGCAATTCAGTCCTTGTCACATAAAATCACAATTTCATAAAATTAAACACAAACCCAAGCTAGCTGAATTTTTATTATTTCCATAAAAGCCAACATTTTTCATTTATTCACACTTTTAGCACACGATTTATCATTTTTCTTAATTTAGTCCAAAATTGACATTTTTACTCAAAATCACTTCACCGAACATGTAAAACTATCATCAAAATTTCATATTTCATCATCAAACTTCAAATAAAACATATATTCAACAATGACAACTATCAAAATCTTTAACAGTTTTGAAATCAAAGGTACGGGCTAGCTAGATTACGAAGCAATGATCTAAAAAACGTAGAAATTATTAAAAACCGAGTCAAAAATGAACTTACAATTTAATCTTAAGATGGCCAAACCTTTGAAGCCATATCCATGGTGTTTTCTTTCTCATTTTTTGGTGGAAAATAATGGGTGGAAGATGACACCTTTGTTTATTTTATTTTTACTTTACTTAATTACCATATTACAAATTTAACCTTAAAAATCAATTCAATTTACCACATTACCAAACCATTTTCAGCCACTATCTCATAATTGGACTAATTAACACATAAGGACTTCCTCCTTTAAATTCTAGAGAATTTAAACACTTTTAGCTATTAGAACTCAATTTTTACGCTTTAAGCGATTTAGTCCTTTTTACCAATTAAACACTTAAACGATAAAATCTCTTTACGAAATTTTTACACGAACATTCTATGATACTGTAAACATTAATAAAATAATAAAATAATTATTTTGACCTCATATTGTGGTCCAAAAACCACTGTCTTGACTAACCCTAAAATTAGGCTATTACAAAATACTTGCTTGAATAGCTCGTGAGCCTTATCGAGACTTTTATTTTTAATATATATTTTAAATGTTTTTATATTATTAAAATATGTTATCATCTTTAGTATATATTATTAACCTAAACTTAATTATTAGGCTAAGCTTGAGCTTGAATACGGACAAGCTTTAACTACCTCAAGTTAGACCTTAAGTATGAAAATTCTTAAACAAGATTAATCAGTGCTTCGAACTTATTTAATGCCAGATATTAACAGGTTTTGATTCACTATTAGTACATTAATTAAAAAATATATATTATAAATTTTATTCCAGGCCTCAAAAGTACAATTTTAATTAGCATATAAATAGGACATTTTTATAATAAAAATTAAAGGTAACTAGAAAGCACATCTCAAGGCCTTCCATGAACTTATGCATGTGAAGCTTAAAAGAGGAAGAGTCCGACAAGAGTTACAACACTGACAATACAAGTGGTGGCCTTTATTTCATTGGCATTAGAGGGTGCTGGTGCAAGGGTCTCACTATCGACAACATCACTCGTGCTTTCAGGGCTAGGAGTAGGGGAGTGAGAAACTTCATCATTGGCGGTTGGTGAAGGAGGGGATGAGACCTCCATAGGAGACTCAACCTCAAAAGAGTATCCTTTGTTGGAGTTAGGGTTGTCGCTTTGACTAGGATTAGGGGAAGAGGAGCTTGAAGAGCTCATTGAGGCACCAGGATGAGATGACTTGGGTGCTCCTTCGTGGGATTTTGATGGTGAAAAAGATGAGCCATTGGAGTCTTGTGACGGTGACTTAATGGAGGGGGACTTGGGGGATGAAGCCAGAGAAGAAGGAGATAGTGACTTCGAAGGTGAAGATTCCTTGGACGGGACTGGTGAAGGTGACGATTCGACAGCAAATGCCCCAACAACAACCATGAAAACAAGTGCAACAACAACAACAAGATCTTGGCATGCCATCTTTCACTTTTTCTTTTTAATATTTTCTTATAACTTGTTATCTTTGTTTATTAAAAGATTGATATATATATATAATATGTGCATGTAAGAGAAGTGATTTTCTTATGAACTAAAATTGAACCTTTAACATCTCACAATACTATATTAAGGTTTTGTTCTATTTTTTATTAGGCTTGTTTAACTTCTATTTGTTATGATTTTTTTCTTTGGAATCAAAATCTAATTGAATAGTTAATGTTTGTTTATACTTGCATTTTTATTTTAAAATAGTGAATTAAAAAAATTGTTAGTAATCATATTGATACTTATAACAAAACCTTTATTTGGTTATTGTTTAAGAGTTTGATTTTTACATTTGAATTTTGAGACGTACAAAGTAATATTGATAAGATAGAAATTCTCAAGGTTTATCTTCTTTTTTATTTTAATAGGTGACTATATATAAGTATACAAGTTTTATTATCACATATGAAATTATCATTTGATAATTTCATAAAATACATTTAAAACTATTTATATTATAATATAAATTAAATTTAAATTCAAAATATAAATATATACAACTAAAATTTTAAATTATAAGTAAATTCAGTAATTCGGTTGACTTGTTATATTTTGTATCTTCCATGTCTTACCTAATATCTAATTATGTATCATATTCTATATGCTTTAATGGTTCCATTAAATGGACAGAAACACGAGCTTTGAGTTCATATTATCACGAAAGAAAAGCCGAAGTCTCAATGCTTATTTCATGATCTCTCCAATGTTGAGTTTCCATGATTAGAGTGATTTGTATGGTTGGACTTATCTATAACTTGCTTGCTTATATTGTTGATTATGGGCGAATAGATCACTTGTAGACCTGTTTAAGGTTTTTTTCTTAAATATCTCTAATCCTAAAAGAGCACCTAGTGTTTGGGGAGGAAATGGGATTTAGCTTTAATATTCAAGTTGCGAACTTGGTTAGACCTATTTTCCTATTTTAAAATTTATTCCTTCTTTCATTCTAAAGCCCTTGAAGCTCTTTGTTAAAATCTACTCATCATCCCCTTTTCTTTTGCTAAAATACCCATTGTGTAACACACGTCGCTTGACCCGATCACTAGGTCCGAGCTATAGGATGCCACATTCATTGCCGGAGAAACTATAGTCAATTATACAGAAACATAATCATTCAAATATACAATTATAAATTAAACATTTTTGCATTATGATACATAATCATTCAATCACACACATATTTTCCCTTTTAGAGGTCTACGATACCTTAAACAAACATTAGAGAAGGTTCGGGACTAAACTGATCACATATAAAAATATCTGAAACTTGTAAAAATTTTCTAAGTAACAGAGGTCACACGGTCGAGTCACACGTCCGTGTGCTCAGACCATGTGGCACAAAAATAGACTTAGTTTAAGCCACATTTCTCACCTTTCACATGCATACCTAAACCACATCATTTCGGCATCAATTTAACATCTAATAGGCAACGAAAAATGACCATTTCATGTACATTTCATGCAATTGTATATCCATTTCCTTACTACTCATCAAATGCCCATCAACTAGCTCAAAGCACTCCAACTCCACATGATTCATCATTCACCACTTACTATCAATTGCATTTATCACATGCCTTAAATTCAAACTAAATATCCAACCGAATCATTCAGTCTAAAACCAAACCAAGGCATACCAAAGTATCATTTCAAATTCATATTTAAACATACCATTTCTTAAGCCACATTGCCACTACATTTGCATTCATGGTCAAGCCACAAATAACCAAACATATACATGTCACTTACCAAATGTCTATTGAGCCATTTGAACCATAATCAAACATACCAAGATATACCATTTCACTAGGAAATTTGCATACCAAACAAATATGAACACAACTTATACACATTAAACTTTACATCACTATTAAGCCAAATCTCATGGCTAAATACATATCAAACACATATGCATAAATAGCCAAAGGTCACTTATACATTTCATAAACCAACTAGCCTATACATGCCACATAAACCAACTATATGGATTTCTCATAACTATCCACTTACTCATAATGTGAAATTCGATATCCTCAATAAGCATTTATATAAATCAAACACTTACATAAACTCAAACATTTCCATTTAATATACTCAAGCTCACATCTATTTATCAATCTTCTTTCATTCAATATACGTATGAGTATCGTACATACCTGTACCACTTATTTCGTTTACACTTTTATTCTCGTCTTGAATTTCCCCGTTGAACCATTAAGAATTGCTAAGGATACTCAAAAATCTCGTATAACTCGCACAATGCCATATCCCAGATATGGTCTTACATGTTATCACATATCAATGCCAATAGCCAACTATGGTCTTACACGAATTTCATACCGCTGCCAACATCCTAGACATGGTCTTACACGAATCTCGTATCGATGCCAATGTCCCATACATGGTCTTACATGAATCACGTAAGAATGCCAATGTCCCAGACATGGTCTTACACGTAATCACATCTTAGTATCCTAAGCTATTCCAAATGTTCGTCCGGGACTTTCAAATGTCGTAACTTTTTCATTTCATGCTTGTACTCATCCAATCAATATCCATATCAATTCAAAGATAAATGGACATTTAGAACACAATTTAAGAACATTATTTAACATATGAACTTACCTCGTTCGTTGAAACGACGAATTAGGTCGACTAATCCAATACATAGTTTTTGTCCCATTTCTAGGTCCAAATCTTGTTTTTCTCAATCTATATAATAAAAAATTACCTTATTTAATCACTAATTCACTCAATTTAACACAATTTACACATTATGGCAATTTTACACTTTTGCCCCTATACTTTAACATTTTTGCAATTCAGTCCTTGTCACATAAAATCACAATTTCATAAAATTAAACACAAACCCAAGCTAGCTGAATTTTTATTATTTCCATAAAAGCCAATATTTTTCATTTATTCACACTTTTACCACACGATTTATCATTTTTCATAATTTAGTCCAAAATTGACATTTTTACTCAAAATCACTTTACCGAACATGTAAAACTATCATCAAAATTTCATATTTCATCATCAAACTTCAAATAAAACATATATTCAACAATGACAACTATCAAAATCTTTAACAGTTTTGAAATCAGAGATACGGGCTAGCTAGATTTCGAAGAAATGATCTAAAAAACGTAGAAATTATTAAAAACCGAGTCAAAAATGAACTTACAATTTAATCTTAAGATGGCCAAACCTTTGAAGCCATATCCATGGTGTTTTATTTCTCATTTTTTGGTGGAAATATAATGGGTGGAAGATGACACCTTTGTTTATTTTATTTTTACTTTACTTAATTTCCATATTACAAATTTAACCTTAAAAATCAATTCAATTTACCACATTACCAAACCATTTTCAGCCACTATCTCATAATTGGACTAATTAACACATAAGGACTTCCTCCTTTAAATTCTAGAGAATTTAAACACTTTTAGCTATTAGAACTCAATTTTTATGCTTTAAGCGATTTAGTCCTTTTTACCAATTAAACACTTAAACGATAAAATCTCTTTACGAAATTTTTACACGAACATTCTATGATACTGTAAACATTAATAAAATAATAAAATAATTATTTTGACCTCATATTTTGGTCCAAAAACCACTGTCTTGACTAACCCTTAAAATTAGGCTATTACAAAATACTTGCTTGAATAGCTCATGAGCCTTATCGAGACTTTTATTTTTAATATATATTTTAAATGTTTTTATATTATTAAAATATGTTATCATCTTTAGTATATATTATTAACCTAAACTTAATTATTAGGCTAAGCTTGAGCTTGAATACGGACAAGCTTTAACTACCTCAAGTTAGACCTTAAGCATGAAAATTCTTAAACAAGCTTAATCAGTGCTTCGAACTTATTTAATGCTAGATATTTACAGGTTTTGATTCACTATTAGTACATTAATTAAAAAATATATATTATAAATTTTATTCCAGGCCTCAAAAGTACAATTTTAATTAGCATATAAATAGGACATTTTTATAATAAAAATTAAAGGTAACTAGAAAGCACATCTCAAGGCCTTCCATGAACTTATGCATGTGAAGCTTAAAAGAGGAAGAGTCCGACAAGAGTTACAACACTGACAATCCAAGTGGTGGCCTTTATTTCATTGGCATTAGAGGGTGCTGGTGCAAGGGTCTCACTATCGACAACATCACTCGTGCTTTCAGGGCTAGGAGTAGGGGAGTGAGAAACTTCATCATTGGCGGTTGGTGAAGGAGGGGATGAGACCTCCATAGGAGGCTCAACCTCAGAAGAGTATCCTTTGTTGGCGTTAGGGTTGTCGCTTTGACTAGGATTAGGGGAAGAGGAGCTTGAAGAGCTCATTGGGGCACCAGGATGAGATGACTTGGGTGCTCCTTCGTGGGATTTTGATGGTGAAAAAGATGAGCCATTGGAGTCTTGTGACGGTGACTTAATGGAGGGGGACTTGGGGGATGAAGCCAGAGAAGAATGAGATGGTGACTTCGAAGGTGAAGATGCCTTGGAAGGGACTGGTGAAGGTGACGATTCGACAGCAAATGCCCCAACAACAACCATGAAAACAAGTGCAACAACAACAACAAGATCTTGGCATGCCATCTTTCACTTTTTCTTTTTAATACTTTCTTATTACTTGTTATCTTTTTTTATGAAAAGATTGATATATATATATATAATATGTGTATGTAAGACAAGTGATTTTCTTATGAACTAAAATTGAACCTTTAACATCTCACAATACTATATTAAGGTTTTGTTCTATTTTTTATTAGGCTTGTTTAACTTCTATTTGTTATGATTTTTTTCTTTGGAATCAAAATCTAATTGAATAGTTAATGTTTGTTTATACTTGCATTGTTATTTTAAAATAGTGAATTAAAAAATTTGTTATTAATCATATTGATACTTATAACAAAACCTTTATGTGGTTTTTGTTTAAGAGTTTGATTTTTACGTTTGAATTTTGAGACGTACAAAGTAATATTGCTGAGATAGAAATTCTCAAGGTTTATCTTCTTTTTTATGTTAATAAGTGACTATATATAAGTATACAAGTTTTATTATCACATATGAAATTATCATCTGATAATTTCATAAAATATATTGAAAACTATTTATATTATAATATAAATTAAATTTAAATTTAAATTTAAATTTAAAATATAAATATATACAACTAAAATTTTAAATTATAAGTAAATTCAGTAATTCGGTTGACTTGTTATATTTTGTATCTTCCATGTCTTATCTAATATCTAATTATGTATCATATTCTATATGCTTTAATGGTTCCATTAAATGGAAAGAAACACGAGCTTTGAGTTCATATTATCATGAAAGAAAAGTCGAAGTCTCAATGCTTATTTCATGATCTCTCCAATGTTGAGTTTCCATGATTAGAGTGATTTGTATGGTTGGACTTATCTATAACTTGCTTGCTTGTATTGTTGATTATGGGCGAATAGATCACTTGTAGACCTGTTTATCTCTAATCCTAAAAGAGCGCCTGGTATTTGGGGAGGAAATGGGATTTAGCTTTAATATTCAAGTTGCGAACTTGGTTAGACCTATTTTCCTATTTTAAAATTTATTCCTTCTTTCATTCTAAAGCCCTTGAAGCTCTGTGTTAAAATCTACTCGTCATCCCCTTTTCTTTTGCTAAAATACCTATTGTGTAACACCCTTCGCTTGACCCGATCGCTAGGTCCGAGCTATAGGATGCCACATTCGTTGCCGGAGAAACTATAGTCAATTATACAGAAACATAATCATTCAAATATACAATTATAAATTAAACATTTTTGCATTATGATACATAATCAAATCTGAGTCTTAATCAGGTATACGAAAGTTTTTTTGTCGACCCGAACTTAAAAAAAGACCAAAACGTAAAGTTTCAAAATTTCATGGCCGACGTTGTGACATCGCCAAAAAGTTTGTCACGTCGTGACTTTAGTCCACTCGACGTCGTGACATGACTCATGTCGGCTGATGTTGCGATTATGATGATTAGTCCTTGGGACGTGGGCTCTATTTTTGGTAAATTTTGTATCATTTTATAGCTATTTCAAGTTTCCAAACAAACCAACCAATTTACATTTTATGATTCATAGTCACCTATGCCAAAACATGTATACATTATATAGAACAAGGTATTAGGATACCAAAAACATATCCAATCAATAACACTACATGTATATAGCCAAATCTATATCATATTCGATCCACCATTTAATTCAACTTACCATTCCATTTATTTTCTAATATAACCTTCTGAACCTATCCCAGAAGTTAAGACTAGAATTTTAAGGTCATAGCAACCCCCGAAATGGCCCAAAAGAAATAAACAGACTCTCATAAACTTGTTTTCAAAACATTCTCTTATTTTTCAAGAAACCCTACTGGGCATCTCTTTATTTTTTTAAATAAAATTAATTTTGCCAAGTTCCATTAATATTCAAATTAAAATGATTTTCATTAAATTTAAAAACATATTACATATTTGATCATTAATTGTTATCTTAAGTTTCCAGAAAAAATCCAGTTTTGCAGGTGAAAAATCATTATTCACAATTAGTTTCTAAAACCATAATTACTAAATTTAATGACAAATTATTACTAAATTTAATGACCAATTATTAATTGAGTCAATTATTTAACTTATCCAATTCTTTGCGTTCATGCATGCAATAACTAAATACACCCCAAAACCTAATCCAATGCCACAATTCATATATAAATTATTACAAACCAAATAATAAAAATATAAAATTAAATATTTTATTTAATAAAATTAAGACGAGACCTCTAAATTGCCAAATCCAAGCTCTAACCTTACAGACTACCTGAGAAATGCTAAACTAATAGGATGAGCTTAAAAAACCCAGTGTGAGTCTTAATCAAAAGTGAACAGAGTATGTAGAACTTACAAATCATGCAAGAAACTCGCTTAACAATTGAGCACAAAAGTTCATAGATTATCGATAATTACAGTAGTACACAAAATTCATAGTTTCATGGTGCTTCCAATAGTTATGCATATGAATGCTTGAGAATGACAATGCAAAAGGTTCTACCCATCCATTCGTTACACACCACGAGTTCCCCAGAACCAGACTACCAAATCACCAAAATAATTAGGAGCCATAGCTTAGTGTGCATAAACCAACATTAACAATTTGCAAACAAGCTATCAGTAACATGGATGACCCACAAAAAATGCAGATAAACTGCCAGTAAATTGCAGTAAACCACTAATAATGTAGACAAGCTACCAATAAGATGCAGACGATGATGCCAATGATGTGCTCAAGCCACAAATATCCAATAACTCCTACATTACTCCGGGTGTAGTATACTAACAACAATATTGCAGATATACCGCAAATACTCCACTGAACTCCTCCATCACCAATCAATTCCTTTCCCTATGCAATGCAATATAATATGTCATGTAAGTAACATGATCATGCTTGATAGAAGCAACTACCATACTGTGAAGTGGCATGTTATAACATGCGATCAATAAATTAGTAACACAAGTATGTTTGTCAAACATTCAAAAAGCAGAACAACAAGCATGTAATCACACATTTAGAACATCATAAAGTAATACAATAGCGTACAGTAGCAGATTACACATATTTGTTTATAGCAAACAAGCCAATAGACACATTCGATCAACTTAAATAAACACATACATGCATTCGACTAGCATAGAATAGGCAAGGCACATGGCCTTAATGGCTTTGTTCACGAGAGCGCCCATTCAACCCTAAAAGCCCTTTTACCTCATAAGTTTTGTTACCCCTTTATATAGCCAAGGTCTCTCCCGTGCTTTGCCGATATGGGATTTGCCTAAGGTGTTACAAATATCTTCAAACATACCATTCACTTCAAAGAATTTGACTAAAAAAACTTCAACTTGATTTGGTATCTATCGAGCTGAGCTTTAGCTATCGATCAAATAAAATTCAAGCTTAGAAATACTTGCTTGAATAGCTCGTGAGCCTTATCGAGCCTTTCATTTTTAAAATATATTTTAAATGTTTTTATATTATTAAAATATGTTATTATCTTTAATATATATTATTAACCCTAAACTTAGTTATTAGGCTAAGCTTGAGCTTGAATATGGACAAGCTTTATCTACCTCAAGTTCGACTTAAGTATGAAAATTCTTAAACAAGCTTAATCAGTGATTAAAACTTATTTGATGCCAGATGTTAACAGGTTTTCATTCACTATTAGTACATTAATTAAAATATATATTATAAATTTTATTTCAGGCCTCAAAACTACAATTTTAATTAGTATATAAATACGAATTTTTTTAATAAAAATTAAAGGTAACTAGAAATCATATCTCAAGGCCTTCCACGAACTTATGCATGTGGAACTTAAAAGAGGAAAAATCCGACAACAGTTACAACACCAACAATGCAAGTGGTGGCCTTTATTTCAATAGCATGAGAGGGTGCTGGTGCAAGGGTCTCACTATCGACAACATCACCCGTGCTTTCAGGGCTAGGAGTAGGGGAGTAAGAAACTTCATCATTGGTAGTTGGTGAAGGAGGGGATGAGACTTCCTCAGGAGACTCAACTTCAGAATAGTATCCTTTATTGGCGTTAGGGTTGTCGCTTTGACTAGGATTAGGAGAAGAGGAGCTTGAAGAGCTCTTTGGGGCACCAGGATGAGATGACTTGGGTGCTCCTTCGTGGGATTTTAATGGTGAAAAAGATGAGCCATTGGAGTCTTGTGACGGTGACTTAATGGAGGGGGACTTGGGGGAAGAAGCCGGAGAAGAAGGAGATGGTGACTTCGAAGGTGAAAATGCCTTGGAAGGGACTGGTGAAGGTGACGATTCGACAGCAAATGCCCCAACAACAACCATGAAAACAAGTGCAACAACAACAACAACAAGATCTTGACATGCCATCCTTCACTTTTTCTTTTTAATATTTTCTTATTACTTGTTATCTTTTTTTATTAAAAGATTGATATATATATATAATATGTGTATGTAAGAGAAGTTCTTTTCTTATGAACTAAAATTGAACCTTTAATATCTCATAATACTATATTAAGGTTTTGTTCTATTTTTTATTAGGGTTGTTTAACTTCTATTTGTTATGATTTTTTTCTTTGGAATCAAAATCTAATTTAATGGTTACTTCTAATTAGTAGTAACCATATTGATACTTATAACAAAACCTTTATGTGGTTATTGTTTAAGAGTTTTATTTTTAAGTTTGAATTTTGAGACGTACAAAGTAATACTGATGAGATAGAAATTCTCAAGGTTTATCTTTTTTTTAATTGGTGACTATATATAAATATACTAGTTTTATTATCACATATGAAATTATCATTTCATAATTTTATAAAATATATTTAAAACTATTTAAATTATGATATATATTAAATTTAAATTCAAAATATAAATAAATACAACTAAAATTTTAAATTATAAGTAAATTCAGTTATTCGGTTGATTTGTTATATTTTGTATCTTCCATGTCTTATCTAATATCTAATTATCTATCATATTCTATATGCTTCAATGATTCGATTAAATGGAAAGAAACACGAGTTTAAGGTTTTTTTCATGATATCTCAAATGTTGAGTTTCCATGATTAGAGTGATTTGTATGGTTAAACTTATCTATAACTTTCTTGCTTGTATGGTTGATCATGGGCGAATCGATCACTTGTAGACCAGTTTAAGGTTTTTTTCTTAAATATCTCTAAGCCTAAAAGAGCGGCTAGTATTTGGGGGGAAAATGGGCTTTACCTTCAATATTCAAGTTGCCAACTTGGTTAGACCTATTTTCCTATTTTAAAATTTATTCCTTCTTCCATTCTAAAGCCATTGAAGCTCTTTGTTAAAATCTACTCATCCTCCCATTTTCTTTTGCTAAAATACCCATTGTGTAACACCCCTCGCTTGACCCGGTTGTTGGGTCCGAGCTATAGGATGTCACATTCGTTGCTGGAGAAACTATAGTCAATTATCCAGAATCGTCAATTATCCAGAATCACAATCATTCAAATATACAAATATAAATTAAACATATTTGCATTATGATACATAATCAAATCTGAGACTTAATTGGGTTTAAGAAAGCTTTTTTGTTGACCCAAACATAAAAGAAGACCAAAATGTAAGGTGTCAAAATCTCATGGCTGACGTCGTGACATCGCCAAATAGTTTGTCATGTCGTGGTCCACTCGAAGTCACGACGTGACTCATGTCGGCTAAAGTTTCGATGGGGATGATTAGTCGTTTGGTCGTGGGCTCTATTTTTAGTAAAATTTGAGTCATTTTATAGCTATTTCAGGTTTCCAAACAAACCAACCAATTTACACTTTTATGATTCACAGTCACCTATGCCAAAACATGTATACATAATATAGAACAAGGTATTAGGATACCAAAAACATATCCAATCAATAACATTACATGTATATCGCCAAATCTATATCATATTCAATTCACCATCTAATTCAACTTACCATTCCATTTATTTTCTAATATAACCTCCCCACCCTAGCCCAAAAGTTAAGACTAGATTTTGAAGGTCATATCCGCCACCGAAATGGCCCAAAAGAAACAAGCAGACTCTCATAAACTTGTTTTCAAAACATTCGCTTATTTTTCAAGAAACCCTATTAGGCATATCTTTATATTTTTTTACATAAATGTAATTTTTCCAAGTTCAATTAAAATTCAAATTAAAAATATTTTCATTAAATTTAAAAACATATTACATATTTGATCATTAATTGCTGTTCTGAGTTGCCAAAAAAATCCAGTTTCACAGTTGAAAAATAAGTATTCACAATTAGTTTCTAAAATCGTAATTACTAACTTTAATGACCAATTATTAATTGAGTCAATTATTTAACTTATCCAATTCTTTCTGTTCATGCTTACAATAACTAAATATACCCAAAAACCAATCCCATGCCACAATTCGTATGCATGCTTCTGAATGACAATGCAAAAGGTCCTACCCATCCATCTGTTATACACCACAAGTTCCCCAGAACCTATCTACCAAATCACCAAAATAATTAGGAGTCGTAGCCCAGTGTGGATAAACCAACAATAACAGTTTTCAAGTAAGTTGTTAGTAACGTGGACGAGCCACCAAAACTGTAGATAAACTGCCAGTAAATTACAGTAAACTGCTAATAATGTAGACAAGTTGCCAATAAGATGTAGACGATGCTACCAATGATATGGTCAAGCAACCAATATCCAATAACTCCTATAATACTCCGGGGTGTAGTATATTGACAACAATATTATGGATATACCACCAATACTCCAGGACACTCCTCCGTCACCAATCAATCTCAATCCCCATGCAACGCAATATAATATGTCATGTATGTAGCATGATCATGCTTGATAGAAACAACTATCGTACAGTGCAGCGGCATGGATCTATAAATTAGTAACACATGTATGTTTTTCATATGTTCAAAAAGTCAGAACAACAAGCATGTAATCATGCATTCAAGATATGAGAAAGCAATACAGTAGTGTACATTAGCAGATTACACATATTCGTTTATAGCAAACAAGCCAATAGACATATTCGATCAACTTAAGTAAACGTATACATGCATTCAACTAGTATAGAATAGGCAAGGCACATGGCCCTCACAGTTTTGTTCTCGGGAGCGCTCATTCACCCCTAAAAGGCCTCTTACCACATAAGTGTTGTTACCCCTTTATATAGCAAATGTCTCTCTCGTGCTTTGCCAATGTGGGATTTGCCTAGAGTGTTACAAACATCTTCAAACATAGCATTCATTACAATGAATTTGACTAAAAAAACTTGAACTTGATTCGGTAATTAACGAGCTGAGCTTTAGCTATTGATTGAGTAAAATTCAAGCTTAGAAATACTTGCTCGAACAACTCATGAGCCTTATTGAGCCTTTCATTTTTAATACATGTTTTAAATGTTTTTATATTATTAAATTATGTTTTCATCTTTAATATATATTATTAACCCTAAACTTAATTATTAGGCTAAGCTTGAGCTTGATTACGCACAAGCTTTATCTACCTCAAGTTCGAGCTTAACTTTGAAAATTCTTAAACAAGCTTAATTAGTGTTTAGCACTTATCTGATACCAAATGTAATGGGTTTTGATTCACGATTAGTACATTAATTAAAAAAAGTAAATTATAAATTTCATTTCAGGCCTCAAGAGTACAATATTAATTAACATATAAATATGGCTTTTTTTAAAAAAATTAAAGGTATCTAGAAAGCACATCTCAAGGCCTTCCATGGACTTATACATGTGAAACTTAAAAGAGGAAGAATTCGAAAATAGTTACAACATTGACAATGCAAATGGTGGCCTTGATTTTAATGGAATTAGAGGGTGTTGGTGCTAGTGCAGAGCTATCACTATCAACAACATCACCTGTGCTTTTAGGGCTAGGAGAAGGGGAGTCAAAAACTTCATCATTGGCAGTTGGTGAAGGAGGGGATGAGACCTCCTTAGGAGACTCAAACTCAGAAAAGTATCCTTTGTTGGCGTTAGGTTTGTCACTTTGACTAGGGCTAGGGGAAGATGAGCTTGAAGAGCTCTTTGGGGCTCTAGGATGAGATGACTTGGATGCTCATTCGTCGGATTTTTATTGTGAAAAAGAGGAGTTATTGGAGGATTGTGTCGGTGACTTAATGGAAGGGGACTTGGGTGAAAAAGCTAAAGAAGAAGCAGATGGCGACACCGAAGGTGAAGATGCCTTGGAAGAGACTGGTGAAGGTGACAATTCGACAGCAAATACCACAACAACCATGAAAACAAATGCAACAACAACAAGATCTTGGCATGCCATCATTCACTTTTGCTTTTTAATAGTTTCTTATTACTTGTTATCTTTTTTATTAAAAGATTGATATATATATATAACAAGTGTATGTAAGAGAAGTGCTTTTCTTATGAACTAAAATTGATCCTTTAACATCTCATAATACTATATTAAGATTTTGTTCTATTGTTTACTAGGATTGTTTAACTTCTATTTTTTATGAATTTTTTATTTGAAATCAAAATCTAATCTAATAGTTAATGTTTGTTTATACCAATATTTGTCTTTGTAAATTGTAAATTAAACCAAATTTATTAGTAATCATATCGATACTTATAGCAAAACCTTTATGTGGTGACTGTTTAAGAGTTTGGTTTTTTTAGTTTGAATTTTGAGACGTACAAACTAACATTGATGAGATAGAAGTTCTCAGGGTTTATTTTATTTTTTATTCTAATAGGTGACTATATATAAATATACTAGTTTTATTAAATTAAAAGTAAATTCAATTATTTGGTTCACGTTTTTATATTTTGTATCTTCCATGTCTTATCTAATATCTAATTATCTATCATATACTATATGCTTTAATGGTTCCATTAAATGGAAAGGAACATGGGTTTTGAGTTCATATTATCACGAAAGAAAAACTGAAGTCTCAATACTTATTTCATGATCTACCAAATGTTTAGTTTCCAAGAGTAGAGTAATTTGTACGATTCAACTTGTCCATAACTTGCTCGCTTGGGTGGTTGATCATGGGCAAATCAATCACTTGTAGACCTGTTTAAGGTTTTTATTAAAATATTTTTAAGCATAAAAAAGCGCCTAGTATTTGGGGGGAATGGGCTTTTGCTTCAATATTCAAGTTGCCAACTTCGTCAAACGTATTTTCCAATTTTATAAAATTTTCATTCTTTCATTTTAAAGTCCTTGAAGTTCTTTGTTAAATTCTACTGATCCTCCCCTTTTCTTTTGCTAAAATACATGGTGTGTAACACCCCTTGTCCGACCCAAACGCCGGGTCCAAGCTAAAGGATGCCACATTCTTTTTCGAAGCAACTACAACCAATTATATAGTAACATAACCATTAAAATATATAATTATAAGTTAAAATCATTTTTATTATGATACATAATCAAATATAGTCTTAATCGAGTTTACTAAAGCTCTTTTGTTGACCCAAGAATGAAATAGAACCAAATTGTAAAGTTTTAAAATATCAGGGCTGGTGTCGTGACGCCACTTCCTCCGCATCGTGACTGTGCCAAATAGTTTTTCACGTTATGACTTTAGGCCACTCGACGTCACGATGTGACTCATGTCGGCCAATGTTTCGATGAGAAAGATCCCTCGTTTGGACATGGACTCTGTTTTTGGTAAAATTTGAGTAATTTGATTCCTATTTCAAGTTTTCAAACAAACCAACCAATTTACACATTTACGTTTCATAGTCACCTATGCCAAAAGATGTATCCACAATATAGAACAAGGTATTAGGATATCGAAAACATATCGAATCAATAACATTACTTGTATATAGCCAAATCTATATCATATTCAATCCACCATCTAATTCAACCTACCATTTCATTTATTTACTATACTTTGCATATCAAAGTAACATTTCAAGCTTAGGATCATTAACCAAACATCTTCAAACATAACATTCACTACCATTTGGGCATACTAAACAATTTCATTCCATTGCTCAACATTACCTATGCCAAACCATTCAACTATGCTTTACAAATGCCAAATCATGCATTTTCAAGCCATATGCAATACCAATATCTAGATCACATATGCACATATCAAGTTCAATACCATTTTCAACTCAAAAGACTTATAAACATCAAGAAACCTATATACATTCCACAACTCTAGGTTCAAAATGACCAAATAGTCATCGATTCGATGATAGGATAGTGTGAGCTTCAAGTGAACTAGCTTGACATGTTTCGCAAGGTAACAATCTACAAGGGAAAGTGAAAAAAAAAGGAGTAAGCATATACGATACTTAGTAAGTTCATAGGTATTTAAACAAAAAACTTACCTCTTCTTACAATTAAACATAACAAAATAATTAACTTGACAAAGTTACCTAGCATGGAAAATCACAACAATATAGTGGGCTTATCATGGAAAATCACAACATATACTAATTCAATTCATTTCAATATCATGATCATACTCAATATAACATGATTCCATTTATACATCAAGCTTATTTAATTTCATTCCACCTTTCAATTAACTATAATCACATAGCCCGATGAACTTTAGTAAATGGGCTTGGTTACTCAGGTATCTATAATACAATAATTGCTCATTCAATTTGATACATATTCATGTTAGGTTACCATTTCAAGCTAAATCTTTAATGACACATTTAATTTCTTGGCCAAGCTGAAATTATACATGCAACAGCCCACTTTTGGGTCAAATCGAAACAGTGGTTTTGTGACCATAAATCCAAAGTTAAAATATCAATTTTATTATTATATTAAAGTTTACATAATTATAGAATTATTAGGTGAAAGTTTCATAAAGAAATTTTACTGATTGAATGCTTAATTCGGTAAAAATGACTAAATTACGTAAAGCGTAAAAGTTGAGTTCTAATAGTTAAAGGTATTAAATAGCTATAGGGATTTAAAGTGGAAGTCCTTATATGGTAATTAGCCCATTAGATTTGATAGTGGATTTTAATGACTTGGCATTTGTGTAATTTTTAAAGTTATTAAAGGATAAATTAGTAAAAAGGTAATTAATGTTAAAATAAATAAAACAAATAAAGGCACTTGAGTAATTTTGATAGTGAGTTCTGGTTACGAGAAGTTGGTTTTTTGGGGCATATTGTGTCAGCATCGGGTATTCGAGTCGATCGAAGTATGATTTCGGCAATATTGGATTGGAAGCCTCCAAAAAATGTATCTGAAGTCTGAAGTTTTTTGGGACTCGCCGGTTATTACAGACGATTTGTAAAAGGTTTCTCAATGATTGCAACTCTGTTGACGAGACTACTTCAAAAAGATGTTAAGTTCAAGTGGTCGGACAAGTGCCAGAAAAGTTTTGATCAGCTGAAAGCTCTTTTGACTGAAGCTCCGGTGTTAGTACAGCCAGAATCGGGTAAAGAATTCGTAATCTATAGTGATGCATCGTTGAATGGTTTAGGATGTATTTTGATGCAGGAAGGAAAATTCATAGCTTATGCCTCGAGACAATTAAATTCGCATGAAAAGAACTACCCCCACGCATGATTTGGAATTAGCAACTATCGTGTTCGTATTAAAGATTTGGTGTCACTATCTGTTTAGTGAGAAATGTCATGTTTATTCTGATCACAAGAGCTTAAAATATTTGATGACTCAGAAAGATCTAAATCTATGATAGCGAAGATGGCTGGAATTGTTAAAAGATTACGAGCTAGTGATTGACTACCATTCGGGAAAGGCCAATGTTGTTGCTAATGCTTTAAGTCAGAAATCTCTATTTGCTCTACGTGCAATGAATACTCAGTTAGCCCTATTTGATGACGGTGTGATTATAGCTGAGATGAAAGCGGGACCGTTGTTTCTACAACAGATTTTTTAAGCCTAGAAAGTTGATAAAGAAATTTTAGAAAAACGAGCTCAATGTGATTCGAACCTTGATTCAGAATTTTAGATTGATGTTGATGATTGTTTGAGATTCAGAGGCCGAAATTGTGTCTCGAGAAGTTTAGAGTTGATTGGGATGATTTTAAATGAAGCTCATAGTAGTCGGTTATCTGTTCATCCGGGAAGTGCAAAAATGTATAACGATCTGAAACAGCTTTACTAGTGGCCTGGTATGAAGTGTGATATCTCTGAATCTGTTTCGAAATGTTTAATCTATCATCAAGTCAAACCTGAGCATCAGGTACCATCTGGGTTACTGCAGCCGATTATGATTCCCGAGTGGAAATGGGATAGAGTGACTATGGATTTTGTGTAAGGATTGACTATTCACTTGATAAGTTAGCTGAGTTGTATATTTCTGAGGTTGTAAGATTGCATGGAGTACCTATTTCTATTATTTCGGATAGAGATCTGAGGTTCACATCATGGTTTTGGAAAAAGTTGCAAGATGCACTAGGTACAAAGCTACACTTCAGTACCACTTTTCACCCACAGACGTATGGACAACCCGAGCGAGTTATTCAGATACTTGAGGATATGTTATGATGTTGCGTTCTTGAGTTTGAAGGTGCGTGGGAAAAGTATTTGTCGTTGATTGAATTTGCATATAATAACAGCTTTCAATCGAGTATTAAAATGGAACCGTACGAAGCTTTATACAATCGCAAATGCCGAACACTTTTGTACTGGACCGAACTTAGTGAGAATAAGATTCACGGGGTTGATCTGATCAAAAAGACTGAACAGAAAGTGAAAGTGATTCGTGATAGTCTGAAAGCAGCGTCAGATCGTCAGAAATCATACGCAGATTTGAAACGGAAAGATATTGAGTTTCAAATCACGGATAAGGTGTTTCTGAAAGTCTCTCCGTGGACGAAAATACATAGATTCAGTCGTAAGGGCAAGTTGAGTCCGAGATTCATCGGGCCGTATGAGATCATTAAGAGAGTAGGTCCAATGGCATATCGGTTAGCTCTACCGAATGAGTTAAAGAAAATTCACAACGTTTTTCATGTATCGATGCTACAGCGATACCGATCAGATCCCTCACATGTGATTTCTCCTTCTGAGATTGAAATATAGCCTGATATGACGTATAACGAAAAACCGATCAGCATATTAGCTCGCAAGGTCAAAGAACTGAGAAATAAGAAAATTTATTTAGTGAAAGTCTTATGGTATCGACACGGGTCGAAGAAGCTATTTTTGGGTCAAATCAGAATAGTGGTTTCGAGACTATAAATCCAAAGTTAAAATAGTAATTTTATTATATTAAAGTTTACAGTATGATAGAATTATTAGGTGAAAGTTTCGTAAAGAAATTTTACTGATTGAATACTTAATTCGGTAAAAAAGACTAAATTGCGTAAAGCGTAAAAGTTGAGTTCTAATAGCTAAAGGTATTAAATAGCTATAGGGATTTAAAATGGAAGTCCTTATATGGTAATTAGCCCATTAGAGTTGATAGTGGATTTTAATGGCTTGGCATTTGTGTAAGTTTTAAAGTTATTAAAGGTTAAATTAGTAAAAAGGTAATTAATGTTAAAATAAATTAAACAAATAAAGCTTTCATCTTTCTTTCTCAACCAAAACCAAATGTAGAAGAAGAAATAGACATTTTTGAAGCTTGATATTCAGCCAAGCTTGTAAGCTCAATTGGTAAGTGATTTTTATTTTGTTTTTAATTATTTCTATATTTTGTGATCGTTGCATCTAGTACTAGCTAGCCCGTGTCTTCGATTTCAAAACTGTTAAAGATTTTGATAGTTTCCATTGATGATATCATGTGTTCTTTGATGTTTAATGATAGATTATGAAGGTTTAATGTTAGATATACAAGTTTTGTAAAGTGATTTTTGACAAAAATGTCAAAAGGGGTTAAATTGATAAAATGTGAAATGTGGTGGTTAAAAGTGTGAATAAATTGAAAATATGGGCTGCTAGTAACATGCAATAAATTTGTTTAAGCACGGGTTTATACTAAATTGCATGAATTTGCAATTTTATGTGACAAGGACTAAATTGTAAAAATGTGAAAGTTTAGGGGCAAATATGTAAAATAGCCTTAATGTGTGTTTTGGACTAAATTGAAAAAATAGTTGATTAAATAAGCTGATTTTGATAATATATAGATCAAGATAAGTCGAGATTGGGATTAGATCGGGGAAAAGGAAAAGTGGACGAATGGTCGATAATTTCCATCCGAGCAACTCGAGGTAAGTTCATATAATTCGAATCAAACTTTCATTTAATTTCAATTGTATGAACTGGATATGTATATATATATGAATTGAATGGTAGAAATAAACGATATTGAATTGCTTAATTTGAAATGAATTGAGTAATACCGAGCCCCGTTTGAACTATAAGAAATTGTAGGATACAAGTGACATGCCACTAGGGTTACCGTTTTGGTCGAGCTCCTGCATTTTTTGCGGACTCACCACAGCTCATATGATCTTACCGATATATCAGCTCTTATAAGCTTACCGTTTCAGCTCGATAGAGTTTACCGATCATGGCTCGAAAGAGCAGAATTGATAATGAATTGACGGATTACTGATTAATGCAAATAGTGTGTATCACCCGAGTATCCTTCGATGTTTCATTAGGTTCAACGAGCATTATACTGTTATGATTATATGATTGAGAATGAAATGGAATATGATCTATGTGAATTGTATAGATGAAATATGATATGTGTTATGAGGACGTATGGAACTGGAAACGAGATTTTATGAAATGTATGAATGAAATGCTATGTGAGTTGAATGCCAAATTGAATCATTCATGGATGAAATGTTGGTTATATGCATATTTGAGTCTCTAACTTATTGAGGTATATGTATGATAGGCATTTGAATATTTGAGTTGGACATATTGATTTAATTGTTTAAATTATGCAATGTGGTAAGTTTAAGTTCTATTATACGGGCCTACTAAGCTTTAATGTTTACTCAGTTTATTTCTTCGTGTTTTATAGAGGTTCGTTAGCTAGCTCGATTCGGACGGCGTAGGAGATAAGCATCACACTATCCAATCGATTTCTCGGTACTTTTGAACTCATAGAAGTTGTGTAAATATGGCATGTATAGGCTAGTTTATGGGAATATGTTTTTGGTTACTTTAGCTTATTGTATAGTTATGTGTTTTGATGTTCTTAAGCCATGAGATTTGGCTTAATTGTTATAATGATCAAATTTGTATAAGATGATATGTTTTGGCAAGTTTGCTTAAGAAGGATTTGATGCATTTGATAATAGTGGTATGTGATGAGTTGGTGATTGGGAAATGCTTGAATGTTATTTGATATTAGGATAGGTATGAGGTTGAATCATATTAGTTTGATATGTGTTTAAATGCACAAATGGTATTGATTTGAGAATGTAAATGATTGGTTTTAAAATGGCATATATGTGCATTGAAATGGTTGTTTATAATTGCTCATATTGTATGTGAATTTGGTACTATATGAATGGTTTAAGTACATGTGTTTTGGGGTGTGAAAAGTGGCTTAAACCAAGCCTATTTCATGCCACACAGCCTGAGGACATGGGCGTGTGACCCTTATTCGAAAATTTTTCTAATTTTTCTCAAAACTTTTATATGTTATCGATTCAGTCCCAAACGTATGAATTAAACTTTGTATGGTCGATTTAAGCATGTTATGAATATGAATAATTGATAATTACTGAAATGAAATGATATTTGTTAAATGTTTGATGAATTACCGATCTGAACTGAGTTGAAAGTCCGGTAATGCCTCTTAACCTATTCCGGCGACTTTTACGAGTTAGGGGTGTTACAATACATGTAAGGTTACCAATCCAGGCTAAATCTTTAAAACGACATCAATTTACTAATCCAGGCTAAACCTATGTCTCATGTATCTTCAAGTCCGCAACAAATGTTGGATCTCGGTAATCATCGGTGATAAATCTATACAAGTGTGCATGAAGCCTTTACTAAGTTCACTCGGGCATTTTCAACACACACACGTACACATACATTTCCTTACAATTTAGTCCAAATCTCACATTTTGTACCAAATCGTAAACAATCCAAATTTCAACCAAACATACATGTACTCAAAATTTAAAGACATAAAAATTTAGGTACAATCATACCATATGAAATTACCTAGCAAAACAATAAGTAATTGTATATTTAAGGACTAATTAATAATTTTGCCTTTTCCCGATTATCCTTGGGTAGATTCAATTCCCAATCTATACAATAATTCGGTTCAATTTATCAATACCAATCATTTAATAATATTCCCTAATCTACATGTACCAATTGAATTTCATTTTTTGAATGCTGCTAAAGTTTTTCAATTTATTCAATTTAGTCCCTAAATTGAAATTACCATAACTTTCAAATTGAGCTTCAATTTTGAAACTGCATCCTTCTATGACACTCTATTATCAATTATTACATAAATTTCACATCAATTTCAAAATTTATACACTTTAGTTATTATGCTCAAAAACTAGCAATTAAACATTACAAATTAGTTCTTTTTCACATTTAAGCTAAAAATATAACAATTTAACTCCAATTTCTTTAAGAAACCAACAATGGCATCTTTCAAAAACTTTAAGAATTCTACAAATTGGTATATGGACTAGTTATATCAAGTTCCCACGACCTCAAAAATATAAAAGTTATAAGAAAATGATTAAATTAAACTCACCAATTCAAGGGTTGAATATGTTGAAGCTTTGCAAATGGCTTCCTAGGTTTTCAGTGGAGAAGAAGGAAAAATATAAATATGATAGCTTTTATTAATAGCACCTACCACTATTTGACCATTTAAAAATGGTCTAATTACTCAATTAGTCCTTTAGTTATTTAAAAATCTATAGCAATAAAATTTTACAATTTAGTCCTTATTCCTTACTTAACTATCAATTTGATAAATTTATGGGACCAAAATTTAATAAAATTTTATATTAGCCTTATAAATATTATTATTTAATATTTACAGACTCAAACTATGAAAATGGGGTTCTAAAACTGCCATTTTCGACACCACTGAAAATCTAACTATTACATTGTGGATATCAATAAGCATAAATCCAAAGCAAAGAAAGATAAGGAGATGAATTCTTGAAGTCTCTTATAATCTGTGAAAAATTGATTTTCATAGAGTTTGAGTGTAACTGGAGACAAAATCGTGGAACGAGTATAGACTAATGTGAAAGATGAAAGGTTATGGAAAAAAAAGATGAACAAATAAGAGATGAACAAATGAAAGATGAAAATTGAAAGTTAATATGAAAAATGAAATAGTGGAAAGGGATAAAATTAGGTTACATTTTTTTTATTGTACTTTTTGGTAATAGGCCTTGTCGAAACCATTTTTTTTATTGTTGGAAAAAACAAAAAAAATTTAGTTGTCGATGAAAATTTGGAGTCGCCACCAATCTTTTATTAAGGTGTGATTGGGTCACCTAAAAACGATTTTGGTCTACGAATTTTAGAAAAACGGGTCCGGGAGTCGGTTACGTATGAGGAAGGATTAGTACCTTCATAACGCCCAAAAATTGGTACCTAGTTCATTAATTAATGTCTTAATGTCGAAAATTTGAAAAATATAATCCTTAGCAAAAACTTAAAAACGTTATGTATTAAGACCCTTATCATTTCAGAGAAAGAAAATGTCACACCCAATGCGTTAGGGCACGACATTCTAATTTCCTCAAAAATGAATTAGGCTAGAATACTCGTGTAATAAAAATTTAAAAGAATATCCATTTATTCAAGATTTAAGAAATCGCGGCCCAATACGTTAGGGCACAATTTCTCCAAAATCCTAAACTTGAAATATTTCCTTTATTATTTTTTAGAAAAAATCTTCATTTCGAGAAATCAATGCGTCACATCCAATACGTTAGGACACAATGTCTTGAATTCCCAATAATGAGTTCTTATTTTTTGATTAAAGAGGAATGCTCGATTGTTAGATTTAACGAAAAAAATCGGAACCCAATACGTTAGGGCTCAATTTCCTTGAAAATCCTAAATGCAAGCATTATCTCAATTTTGAAAAGTTTGAAATCGAGTAAAAAAATGATGTGATGCTACATTAAATATACAATCCAATAATAAATATTACAATGGCATAGAAATAATATGAATAAATAAATAAACAAAATCGATAACATGCAAAGTATCAAATAAATAAAAATATGAAAACATAAATCAACAAAATAAAAAATAAATAAAGAAAAGAGAGCGCGTAACATATACATTGGAATTATGAGAAATAAAATACATGATTTACATATAAAATTTGAATTATAAAATTTATATAATGCATTTATGAAAATAAAGAAAAAAAATACATATGTAAATTTTTTAAATATATGTGTTAAAGATATAAATATGCATTTAAGCATTTTCAAAAATATAAAGAAATGTGCGTATGTATATGAAAATATAATAGAATATTCGAGAAAAAATAAATATATATACATGTAAAATATATTAAAAATAATTAAATAATATTTACATTAAAAAATATATGTATTTATAAATATGAAAAATATTAGTTAAAAAATAAATATGTACATGTATAAAAAATAAATATACATGTATATATATAGATTTAAAAAATAATAATACTTACTCTATTAAAGTTAATTAATTTTAAGAAAAATATTAAAAGAGACTAAATTGAACTACAAATATAAAAATCTGAGGTAGATTCGCAAATAATTGAAGACTAGGGGGTATCGTTGAACACGCTAACAATTCAGAGGGGCTGGAAAGGAAATTATCCCTTCTCATCTGAAACGGCGCCGTTGCAAATTGGACCAAATTGAAATTGAAACAAATATAATGGTAAATTTAAAAAAAATAAAAAAAAACTTAACTGGAAATATATTAAAAGGCGGAGGGGCTAAAAACACAATTTTCCTCTCCGCTCAAAAACACGCGGATCCTAGGCTGGGTCGGGTCGGAGTCGGGTCGGCCTCCCAAAACGGCGCCGTTTTGGGCGTCTGGGGGCCTCCAAAATGGTACCGTTTTGGTACCATATAAAAGCCCCCATTCCTCCAAAAATAATTCATTTTAAAACATTTTTAAGAAAAAAACCAAAATCCTTTCAAAAACAAAACTCTCAGCCCCTCTGTCCTCCGGCCATCTATCGATCATCGGCCCCCCGCTCCGGCCACCGGCGACGGTGCCGCCGTATGCGGTGGCCGAAAAGACGAAAATCTCATATCCGACCCTTTCAATACCTTTAAAGTCGGATCTAGCCCCGAAATTTCCAAAATATTGACGAGGGGGGCCGAAATCTCGAGAAACCTTTCAGTTTTCGGCCGTGAATACTCGGTGATGACTTCCTCTACCATCCGCGGCGGTTGCGACTCGAATACAGGTTGTTTTATTTCCTTTTTGTATTTATATTTATACGCATGCAAATAAAAAAACAGTAAACTAAAATAAAGCAAATAAATATAGACCTTTAAATAGATTTTTTGCTTTCTCTGTATTGAACTCTTTATTCGTATTTGCTGTGAAGACAACTGTTTTTTATTGATTTTTCCCCTATCCTATTACAGTGTATTGAGTTTGCTTTTATAACAAACAATGAAACAAGAAAAGTAAACAAAACCTTCTGGTATCTTGCTTGATTCGTGATTTCAAAGATTTTTCTTGTCGTATTCTGTTTTGTTTCCTTCCTTGTTGCACAAGTATGAAGATCGTGCGGAGATTTGGGGGCATGGTTGCGGCGGCCAAAGTTTACCCTAGAACTCTAGGGTTTCTGAAATTGTTCTTGGGCCTGGGGGTTAATTTTGGGTCATTCGTTATTGTATTTTGTTTTGCGTTTTGGGCCCAAAAAAACTGTTGTATTTGGACCGTTTAGCTTCACGTAGGCCAGGCAAATTTGGCCCATTACAGGCCTAATGAACACATGAATTGGAATGTATGTGCTAAGAATCAAAATCAAAGAAAGAAGAAAATGTACAGGAATTTGGAAGAAAATCTTTCATGCTTGATTGAAAGTTTTTGTGTGTCTGCCTTTTTCGGATGAATTTTATGGCAGTTGTTAGTGGGTATTGTGTGTTGTTGTGTTAGGGTGTTTGTTTTTCTTCATATCCTTTATCTATTCGGTGGGAAAGGAGGATCTGATTTGACGTAACTGGTAGCCTATTGCTGATTGCGTAGGAAAAGACGATTTGTGCAGGGCTCGCTTTACGATCCTTTGCGGTGATCTTGGTCGGTTTCAACACCTTTTCAATTTCTTTTTGTGCTTTTTCTTAAGGTTTGGCGGAATTGTGATTTCTTTTTCTTGGCATTATAGTTTTTGCATGGTCCACGTGAGTTTTAGGGTCTCACTAAGTGGGGATTTTATTGTTTTGGGTGATCCCTACGGTGGTCAGGGTTTTGTTTTCTGTAAGTGTTGCTTGTCTTATAACGTGGTTTCTGCATGGTTTTGAGGGTTCCGCTCTTCTCTTTTTGTTTTATTCTTTTTCCCCTGTGGTTTTTACGTTACTGCATGGTTCTTGCATGAATGGTTTTTCCGGCTGATCGAAGTCTGTTAAAGAGGGGGTCTAGAATTTTCCATGGTTTGGTTCTTTCTTGCTTGCAGGCTTCTTTTGGTTTTAAGTTTCTTGCTAGAATATCTTTAGTTTTTCACCTTTGGTTTTCTTCTGTTTTTCCTCTTGTCCTGGGTCAGCATTGGACTTGTCCATGCTTGGATTGTCTTTGTTTTGGGGGATTGCATTTTGGTACCCTCTGTTTCTCTGCTTCCTGAATAGTGGGTTTTGTTTGTTGGTACGGTTCACTTTTTGGGTTCTTGTTTGTTATGACAGTTTGCTGTTGGGTGGCTGATGGAAGAAAGACAAGATAAGGACCTGGGATCAATGACGGATGAAATCAACAAACTCCTGGAGAAGCTGAAATTCTCAGAAGATGAGTCCACCCAAGTGATGAGTACAAGGGATGTTAATAATGTACGAGGGTTTGAGTCATGGGCGATTGGCAAAATCATGGCAACTGAATTTTCGAACAGGGAAGTGATGTACAGGGTCTTTAAATCGTTATGGCTCACAAAAGAGGAGGTGGACTTGTCGCGCTAAGAGAAGGGACGGTCATTGTGAAATTTGGATGCCTGGAGGACCGAAGCCGTATTCTAAATTTAACATCGTGGCTATTCGATCGATGCCTTTTCTCCATGGTGCCGTTTAAGAACGGAAATGCAATAGATACATACGAATTTTGGATGGCGCCGTTCTGGCTAAGGATTTACAATATCCCGATCGAACTCATGGACCGTCAAACGGCTTTGGATATTGGAAATGCTATAGGAGAGCTGGTGGCAATTGACTGGAAGGATCGCAATGGAGGGCGGACAGAGTTTATAAGAATCAAAGTAAAAATCAATGTCTTAAATCCATTGAGGAGGGTTGTGAAGCTGGTGGACAAGGACGGGACGGAAACGATAGGAGTGCTTAAGTATGAGAGGCTTCCTGACTTCTGTTATGAGTGTGGAAAAATAGGTCATACTGTGAAAACTTGCACCATCAATAAGGAGAGCGAAGTGATGAGCGGACTAAACACTCAGTTTGGGAGCTGGTTGAGGGCACCCATCGGGACCCCAAACCAAGATAGGAGTATGAGAAGAAATGGGGTGGAGTTTGTTAATGTAAAGACTCAAATGAACGAGGTCATAGAAGAGAGTCAGATAAATTCGAGGGATGAAAGTGGGCAGATTGAACGAAAAGGAAAGGAAAAAGGAGGCGAAGAAGATTCGATAACGAACTCACCTGTGGAAAAAAGAACTCACAAGCCAATAAGTGATAGCATGGGAAGGTTTAAGCAGAAGAGAAAGCAAATGAGGAGTTTGTATGGAGACAATACAGAAGAAAGCCCGATCAAAATAGTTAAAAGGAGATTGATGGATGGCGTTTCACCTGTTAAGGCGGTGGCTGGTGACCAGCCCCGCCAGGAGCCATGAAAATCATGTGTTGGAACTGTCACGGGGTTGGAAACCCTGATTTGTGGAGACAATCAAATTGTATGGATTCGCATTCATTCTTAATACAAATCAAGCTTTTTCTTAAACTCTATATTTTTAATTCATTCAACATGCTTGTTCTTTATATCGGTTCTATATTGATTATGAAAACCATGAGAAACTAATCCTTTTATGGGGGATTAAGGAGTGGAGGTATGATCTTTTAACTATTTTATAAGGTTACTCAACGGATCAGCTGTTTAAGAAAGGAAGAACCTAAACCCTAGGCCTGACAACCCTAGGAAGTCATCAAGGTGGGAATTGACCCAAAATTGGTATGGTCTATCCGTAAACACCTTCACCCCAAGTCAGTCTAGACTGTGAGGTCAGAAGATAAGTAGTCCTTACCGACTCGTTATTTGAGTGGAAGATCGGAAGATCCTACTGGAATAACGAGTAGTTGATTGACGAAGACCCAAAGTGACTGTTGATGGGGATTACCGAAGCGGGCTAATCACCCATAATCATATTTGATTTATTCCATTTCTCGATCTCTTGATTTTTTATTTCTTTCCTTATTATATTTTATTATTTCTTAAAAACTCCTTTTATTATGTTTTCGTATTATAACCGATTTAGAGTACTAATTAGATCTTTCAGTGTTCTAGTTAAAATCAATCTAACACTAGCCCTCCTTGGGTACGATCCTCAGAGTACTTACCTACTCCGTTGTAACTATATTACAATTGGACCCGTATACTTGCTGATACCGCCTCTTCGATATATTTTTTACTGCAGTATCCACACTTTGGACGTTAACACGTCCGGAGGCAGTCAAAGACTAAGAGCAACTGACTTTAAGTTGATTAATTGAAATCTCTTTTTAATTAAAACCCTTATTATCACATTAAATTATCTATGGATCCCCCTATTAGATTTGAATCTAATCCGATAGATTTATGCCATCTTATTTCTAGGATTGCATGCAACTCCACTTAATTACGCTAGATATACTCTTAAACAGGTTCTATTCCTCCTCTGATTTAAGCAAATTAAACATGGATCAATAGTCTAGAAATATCAAACAAAGAATTAAGCACACATAATTAAATACAAGATCGAAGTATTTATTGCATAAAAATATATATTAAATAATAGAATCCATCCTAGGGTTCATCTCTCTAGGTATTTGGAAAATAGTTCATGACAGCAAATAAAAACATCTCAAAGGCAATATAACTAAAAGAAATAAAGAAACTCATAATAAACTTCAAAGAAATTAAAAGGAGATCTTCAATTTTGATGGAAATCTGCTTCAGAGATCGCTTCAATGGTGTTTTTCGAGTTGTTTTCTTGAATATTCTATGAAGGCTCTCTCCTATCTTCTTATTTTTGTCATATATAGGTCTTAGAATGCCCGAAAGACCTAAAAATTGTGTTTCTCCGCTATTTACAGTGCAAATCATGATTTTGACATGGTCTGGCACACACTCGTGTGATAGCCTGTGTGGCTCACACGACGGTGTCTCTAGCCCGTGTGGCCCTTGTACCTTGCTCCGATTTTTGCCCCTTTTACTCGCAAATGCTCTCCTAAGTATTGAAACATAAATTTAAAGGATTAGGAGCATAACATTCACCATTTTACATCGAATAATCATCCAAAAATGGATTAAGAATGGGATTAAAGCATGTTACTTTTAGCACTTATCACCTAACAATAGTTGGGCTTATTAATGGTCTATAATTTAGAAGTCTAAAATTATAAGTTTGTTTTTTCTTTAAAGTACTTTTTTAATAATTATTATTTTATATTATTGAATTGATTGAACCATGGTTGAATATGTTGGATTAGGAATCAGTGGTCTGATCGATTCAACCACATTTTGGTTTAAGAAAACATTAACAAAAGTTATTAGCAATTCAAGTTCATGTGTTTACCAATAATTGGACTAACTTCTCAATTTTAATAAAATACAAAGACCAAATTTTGACAAATTAAAGTAGAGGTACTACCTACTCAACTAGCACTACACCAAAATAGGCTTTTAGCGGCACTTTTAGCGGCGCTTGGACAAAAAATGCCAGTAAAAATCGAGCATTAGCGGCGCTTTATGGAAATCGCCACAAAAGATCGAGCATTAGCAGCATTACGCCGCAAAAAATTAGCATTAGCGGCATTTTTTAGAAAAACGCCGCAAAAAACTAAAGCCCAACGGCCTTGTTTTCTTACCTTTCGGGGCTTTAGTAGCGTTTTTAAAAAAGCGCCGCTAATGCTAGGGGCTTTAGCAGCGTTTTTGAAAATGCGCCGCTAATGCTCGGGGATTTAGTGGCGTTTTTGGAAAAGCGCCGCTAATACTCTGTGTTTTAGCGGCGTTTTTTTAAAAAGCGTCGCTAAAGCTCAGGGTTTTAGTGGCGTTTTTGAAAAAGCGCCACTAATGCTCGGTGTTTTAAGTACGTTTTTAAAAAGCGCCGCTAATGCTGGGTGCTTTAGCGCCGTTTTTGAAAAAGTGCCGCTAAAAACATTTTATTTTAATTGGTTTATTTATATTAATTAAATAAAATTCAATTTATTTCTAATTGAATATTTAAAATCTTCAGAAAAAATAATGACACGTAGAAATAATTTGAAATAAAACACAAGGAAAAATTAAAATACTATTATTTAAAATAATTTTAAAGTTTTTCGGGTACATGATTACTAATTGTTTTTTAATTTATATATTAAAAAATATCTTATAAAATCGTAAAAGAGATAGTATTAATTTTAAAATATTGAATTAATTATCACTATAGTTTAGGGTTTTTGGTTTAGGGTATATGATTTATTTAAGATTTAAGGCCAGTTTAGGAGTTACTATTTTAATGTTTAGGGAGTATGGGTTTAGGGATTAGGGATTAGGGATTATGGTTTAAGGGTCAAGATTTAAGGTTTAGGGGTAAGGGTTTAGGGGTTAGACATTAAGGATTAAGAGTTAGGTATTTAAGGTTTAAGGATTCAAGGGTCGAGTTAGGGTTTTGAGTTTAGATTAATTATTTTTTTAATTTATATTTTAAATATGTTCTTATATAATTGTAAAAGAGATAATAATAAATTTGTTTAGGGTTTTTAGTTTAGGGTATATGATTAATTTAAGATTTAAGACCGGTTTTAGATTTCATATTTTAAGGTTTAGGGAGTCTGGATTTAGGGATTGTGGTTTAAGGATTGGGATTTAAGGTTTAGGGGTTATGGGTTAAGGGTTTAGGGGTTAGATGTTAGGGGTTAAGAGTTAGGGATTTAGGATTTAGGGATTCAGGGGTCGAGTTAGGGTTTTGGGTTTAGATTAATTATTTTTTTAATTTATATTTTAACTATGTTCTTATATAATTGTAAAAGAGATAATAATAAATTAAATATATTGAAATTATGAGTGTAGTTTAAATTATTTTAAATATGAGTATACTTTATATGTATTGAATGGTTAATTTAGGGTTTAAGGTTAAGGTTTACTTTAGATTTGTTAAATGATAAAATTTTATACAATTAATTAATGCTTTTATATTTAAAAAAATTTAATCTAAATCATTTGATATATTTAAATATTAGTTTAAATAGAATTAATAAATAAGTTTAAAAAAAGTAATAGATTGATATGGATATTTAGGTATAATTATTTATTTTGGAGAGGACCAAATTATAAGAAATAAAATAAAATACAAAAATAAAAGGCATTAGCGGCGCTTTTAAAAAACGCCACTATAGATAGAGCATTAGCGGCGCTTTTTAAAAAACGCCACTATAGATCGAGCATTAGCGGTTTTTCTTTAAAAATGCCGCTATAGATTGAGCTTTAGCAGCTCTATTTTAAAAACACCGTAAAAAAATAAGCACAACGTGAGTTTTAGAGGCATTAACGACGCTTTTTAAAAAACGCCTCTATAGAATTAAGCATTAGCGGCGCTTTTTAAAAAATGCCGCAAAAAATCATTTTTTTTCCCAAAAAAAATTGAAGCGCGCTAACTTATCATCCTAAACCCTAACCCCGCCAATATCTCTCCTTCGGCTCTACCCTTTTATCAAAACAGAGCGCCACTTTTTACCCTTCTTCTTATAACTCAAAACACCAAACCCCCCTTCGCAACTGCTCACTTTCGCCAGGTACCTCTTCCTTTACCTTCTCTATCCCTAGATCTCGATTTCCCCTTTTCTATTTCGATTCTGTATTTTGTTTTATTTGATGGCATTGAATCGCTAATTCGTTTCCAAGCTTCGGTTCTGTTTGGTTACTGAGAAAAAAACTTGAAATTTGAAGCGCGTTTTTTTCCCTTTTGGCAGAGAAAAAATGGACCAGTACCAGAAAGTGGAGAAGCCGAAGGCGGAGACGCCAATAAACGAGAATGAGCTGAGGATTATAGTTCAAGGGAGAATGAGGAATTACATTTCTTACGCCATGACTCTGCTTCAGGTTTTTCATTGTTTCGCTTAATATACCTTCCCTCTGTTATTCTTTTCATTGTTTCAGGTCTCATTTGGGTTTTACAGGAGAAAGGTGCAAAGAAGATTGTGCTTAAAGCTACAGGTAGAGCTATAAACAAGACTGTCATGATTGCTGAATTAATTATGGTTTGTAGAAGCAGCCAGATGATTTGTAGTGACAGTATTATACATGAGCTATCTCAGCTGCTTTTTACTTGTTTCTGCTTTATTTGACCATTTCTATCTCAAATTTTTTCCCCATTTTATATTATGTTTCTGATACTTTCTAATCTCTCTGTTTGACTCGTATCAGGTCTATGGGGCTTTACGCATTACTGTGAAAATATTCTTGATGTGGAATTCCAAAATGGTAATAGATGGTGGTGAAGACACAACTGTTGCAACTTCATGGCTTGAGGCTAGTAATTTAGTTGCTGTCCCCTGTATATGATTGCTGCTTTCTTGAAGTATTTACTAATTTAAAAGAATCAGGAAAGCCATTTTCTGGAAGTTGTTTATATTTTATGTGAATTTGGGCAGTAGAGTATACTTATAGTTTACTTGTAATTTAGGATTAATTATACTATATATGAGGAGCTTGATGCTGGGGATATGGAGCGGACAAGAGATGTGTACAGGTATCTTTATGTTCTTGCAATGGATTAATGGTTCTGTTGGTTGCTACTATTGCTAAATTGCAAATGAAATAATTGCTTTACTAATAAATCTTGTCAACTAACTCTGCAAGAAATTTGCCAGTTGCCTACTATTTGAACGTTTGCATGTTTTGGTTTCATGTTCTGCTAACAGTCCATTTCATTACCCTGTAACAGTCCATTTTTCCTTTTTCTTTTACTTTTTTTTCTCATTTTCAATGTTTATTTTAGCGAAGTGCCCTAATGTAAGTTGAAAAATTCAACAAAAATGTTTTGTTTGATTCTTAATTTGGAATTGTGATTTTTTTTCACTGTTTCGATATGCTAAATCAGAACTCACAGTAATATGAATATTATTGTGCTTTTATTTTTGTTTTTCTTTCTTCGTTGACTGGAGACTGAGAGCGAAGACTACAACAGTAGCTGAGTTTTGCTTTTTTGATTTTTTTGTGTGATTATTGTAATTATTATTTTTAATTTTTTGTCCGGTCGCAGCTCTCTTTGAAGTTTATTGACACCGAGCAATTTCAAAGGTAAGTGTGTAATTTTATTTTATTATTGGTTTAGCTTCAATTAAGATCTCATTTATTGTTCTTTTGATTTTGATAATACAGGCTCCGTGAGCTGAAACAACTTGGTAAAGAATGATTGACTCAAAAAAATCAAACCTTGATGTTTCTTAGTGTATGCTAAATGCAAGAACTAAATCTACTTATTGTTTCCATGTTCCTATTCTTGTTTGCAGCAAATATGCCATAGAGATTTGAAATTAGAAAATACCCTTTTAGATGGAAGTCCTGCACCTCGTTTGAAAATCTGCGATTTCAGTTACTCTAAGGTTTGGGAATAATTATATATAGTCCATCTTAAATGTCAGTTGCTTTATGATTTTCAAATCATTAAGTTGTTTTTTTTAACACTTGGTGTAGTCATCTCTGTTCTGTTGCATTCAAGACCCAAATCAACAGTTGGAACTCCAGCATATATAGCACAGGAAGTTCTGGCACGGCGAGAGTATAATGGAAAGGTATTATTTCAACTGTATAAAAAATAAAAGAAGAAGTAATATCTGTGTGAAATAGAAAAAATCTAGCTGAGCATTCTATTGATCTGGTGTGCTATTTTTGCCTTTGAAGCCTAACATGTGATCACAAATATCTAATCCAAAGATTTTGAAATGCATGATAGTATCTATTCTTCCACTTCTTGGATTTTCTCATTTTTTATTCGATTTATTACTTTAAAAATATAAGAGATGTGATGAAATGCATTTTGTAGTTGTCCTTGTTTATGAAAGTTTGCAATGCCTTATACATGTTGGAAGGGATCAGGTTAATTCTCACATGCTTGTTATAGTCGAGTACCTTTTTCATTCTCTTCTTAATTTGACATCCATCTCTTAATATGTTAATAGAGAGAAATTTTGAGCATTAACCAGACAATTATTATATCATGCTTTTCTGCAATTTAAAGTTTTTCTTAGCGGCTGCGTTTTATTAGGTGATGATATATTAGAAACTTGTAGTAGCCAAAGCTAAAATTAGCAGACCTTGTTTGGAAACTGATTCAACCCATAAATGGTGATTGTAAACTGTGTGAAGTTCCAAATTACTAATTAGTAATTGGCCTTTGTATGTGAAATAACTGTCCTTTCGGATCTGCACTTTATTGTATGTTCTGCACAAGGTGGGATTGTTGTGTTGGTTGTTACTAGGGGTAATGAGTTTTGGCATATGGATATACAGATCTATATGTTTGTGTTCGTCAGCAATGAGATACAGCTTAATTGGTATATGAAGAGTTTCCACAAGAAATGCTTAAAGCAATATTGCTTCCATTTTTGTCATTACATATTAAGCCTTTTCCACAAAAAAATGATGGCCTTTTTATCATTACATATTAAGCCTTTTCTACATCTGACATGATGGCACATGTAGGGTGATTGAAAATGAGTATTTAGGTCTGAGAAATGGCATACTGGATCAATCAGCCATACTGCTTTCAAGCCATGGTTGTCTAACTTACATGAACTGCAAAGTAAGTCAAACTTTTTGTAGTAGTTTTAGGAATAACATATCCTTCTTTGTTTTGAAGTGTTCGATCTATTTTTGTTAGCTTGGCACTACTTATGCTTAATTTAGTCTTCATACAATTGCTATAATTTGGTTATCAGCTAGATTTATGATTGTTTTCTATTTTTATTGATTTATGTAATCAATCTCTCTGCTTTTTGCAAATTAATACTATTGTTCCCTGTTAAAAAATTGAATAGTTTAGACAATCATTAGAAAGAATGCCTGTTTGTGACACATGGAAGAGCTATGATTGAGATTGTTTGTTAGTATGGTTCAACCTGCCACTAAAGTTGCACATAATTGTTTGTTATATTTTTTTTTGAGCCTTAATGGCTATATATATTTTTTTATTTTTAACATCTCTGTTGTTTACCAAGTTTGTTGGTTTATCTGATCATTTGGTTTTGCATCCTTTAGATATTGAAGGTGTAGTAGAGGATTCAATCTCTTCAAGCTGGAAAAGCCAAGGCTTAGCACTTCTTCAAGTGGAGTGTTATTTAATGTTGCATTCCATGGTCGTTTATCTTAGTCGGAACTTGAATTTTTGTAGCTACCTTGTATACTAGCTTCTTTAACCATGATTGTTAATTATTACGTGTTTTGTAGCTTCTTTTATATTTGGGCGATTTAATATAGATCAGATGAGCTGTGAGATAGATTGCTCATTTATTTAAACATAATATTTTAATTCTAAATTTAAATTTATTAATTTTTATATTTAGCTTTAAATTTTAAATTTTAATAGAAAATTTAATTTAATTAATTTTTTTATCCTTAAAAGTATATAGTTTAAAGCTTAAATTTCAAAAATAAAACATAATATAATATTTATTATAGAAATAAATATTATTTAATTAATTTTTTAAAAGCATGTTTTAGCGGCGTTTGTGGCAAAAGCGCCGTTAAAGGTCATGATCTTTAGCGGCGTTTGTGTCAGAAGCGCCGGTAAAGACCATGATCTTTAGCGGCGTTTTTTCATATAAACGCTGCTAAAGTTAGCGACGTTGTCAATAGCGGCATTTTTTACGACGCTAAAAGCCTATTTTGGTGTAGTGTAGGTATGAAACTTTTATGTATTTAGGGTTATTTTTCTTACAAATCTAGACTTGGAAAAAAAGTTTGCAAATTATACTTAGTTGTGTATTAAATTCAAAGTTAAATTGTTTTATTGAAGTTATCAAAACTTTTTTCCAAATGCATTTTTTTTAACTTGTTACTTAAATGTAGGGAGTGTAAATGAGATACTGATGTTTGCAAGCTACTTGAGTTTAATTTGAAAACCATGAACTCGGCTTAGTAATTATCAAGCTAAGCTTGAGCTATTAATCGAGCCAAATTCAAGATTAGAAATAATTGGCTCGAACAACTTGTGAGACTTATTGAGATTTTCATTTTTAAATATTTTATATTATTAAATTATGTTATTGCTCATAACCCTAATTTTAGTTTATTGAGCAGAGCTTGAGCTCAAACTTGAAGATGTCCGAGCTTAATTGAGTTTGAGTATGAAAGTTGATAAACAAGCTTAATGAGTGATTAACACTTATGGCATTTGATTCACTATTAGTATATTATTTTAAAACACAAAGTATATTAACTTTTATTTCAAGCCTAAGATTACAATTTTAATTAGCATATAACTATGACTTTCTTTTAATGAAAGGTGACTAGAAACCACCATCTGGAGGTCATATGTTAACTTATGCTTGTGTGAAGCTTAGAGTAGGTAGAATCCAACAACAGTTACGACACTGACGATGAGAGTGGCGACCTTGATTACAATAGCATTAGAGGGTGTTGGTGCGGGACTATCATTACTAGATTTCAGTCTATCACTATCAGCAACATCACCCGCACTTTTAGGGCTACAAGAAGGGGCATCAGAAACTTCATCATAGTTGGTGAAGGAGGTTATGAGACCACCTCGGGGGACTCAACATCAGGAATGAATCCCTTTTGGACTTAGGGTTGCCGCTTTTGCTAAGGCTAGGGGAAGAGGAGCTTGAAGAGCTCTTTGGGGCTGCAGAATGAGATGACTTGGGTGCTATTTCGTCGCATTTTGATGGTGAGAAGAAGGGCTATTGGAGGATTGTGACAGTGACTTGATGAAGTCTTGGGGGAGAAAGCCGGAGAAGAAGAAGATAGTGGCTTCGAAGGTGAAGAAGCCTTAGAAGGGGCTGGTGAAGTTGATGAATCAACTGAAAATACCCCAACAACAGCCATGAAAACAAGTGCTACAACAACAAGATCTTGGTAGGCCATCTTTCACTTTTACTTCTTAATAATTTCTTATACACTTGTTATCTTTTTATCATTAAAATATTGAGATATATATATATATTCAATAGTGTGTGTAAGAGAAGTGAATTTCTTATGAACCTTTAACATCTCAAAATAGTAGATTAAGATTTTGTTTTGTTGTTTATTCTTTTTTAGATAAATATCTAATTTAATTGTTAATGTTTGTTTATACTGATATTTGTCCTTTAAAAATTGTACAATAAACTAATTATTGTAGTAACCATATTTAAACTTATAACAAAACTTTTCAATGGTTAAACTTTTAAATTTAAATTCAAAATTTAAATGCAATTAAAAATTTAAAGCAACAATATATTTTATGTTAAAAGTAAATTGACTTATTCAGTTAACTTTGTTATATTTGTCTCTTCTGTCTTATCTAATATCTAATTATCTATCATATTTTATATTCCTCAATGGCTTCATTAAATGGAAAGAACCATGGGTTCGAGTTCGTATTATTACGAAAAAGATGTGAAGCTGCAATGCCTATTTCATGATCTCTCAAATGTTGAGTTTTCATGAATAAAGCGGTTTGTATGGTTCACCCTATCTATAACTTGCTTGTATGGTTGATCATGGGCGGATAGGAACTTGTAGTCTTGTGAAACAGTTTTTTTTCCTCTCTCTAACCTAAAGGTTGGCCTAATGTTTTTCTTTTGGGGAAAGGGGAAACGTGTTTTAGCATCAATATTCAAGTTGCCAACTTGTCTCACCTATTTTCCTATTTTCAAATTTGTTAAATTTATTTACTTTGCTTTAATTGTTAGAGCTTCTGTCTGATACTTAGATGATTATGTTGATGTTTATTAACACTTGTTGTTGAAATCAAATTGGATCGGTCGATTAGATTGAAAACTAGTCGATATATCGATCTAAAATAAGAAGAAAAATTAATTGATCTACAAATCGGTATAAAACGTGAACCGGATAAACTATTAAAAAACCGATTCAATGGATATTTTTAATATTTTAGGGCAAAACGAAAAAAAATTGTTCTTTTTTTCATTCAAAAGCCCTTCAAGCTCTCTGTTAAATCTACTCATCCGCTTTTCTTTTCTTTTTTTTGCTAAAAAACCCAGTAGGTGTCAAAACATGCATAAATCCAGAGCATAGAAAGATAAAGAGATGAATTATTAAAGTCTTTTATAAATGGAGAATAAGTGGTTTTTGTTAGAGTTTGAGTTATTCAATTGTCTTTCTTATACTTTATATCGTCCATTTCTTATCTAGTATCTATCATATATTTTATGCTTCAAAGGTTCTATTAATGAAAAGAAACGTAGGTTCTAAGTTCATATTATTATGAAAAATTGTGAAGTTGCAATGGTTATTTTATGATCTCTCGAATGTTGAGCTTTCATGTATAGAGTGGTTTGTACGGTTCATCTTATCTTTTCCTTGCTTGTATGGTTGATTATATAGAAGATTTATTAATATTTGGAGGAATAAAACAAAGAAAATGATAAAGAATATACTGGAGAAGAGAAATAAATTTTGTATGGAAGAAATAAAATTCTTTCTAATAATTTTTTTTAAATCACACTGAAAATCTTCATCACATACAACTCTTTATATAGGAGTTGTAAGTGACTATTTATCTATATCACTAAATGCTAGGAGTTGTGACTATTCATGCATGTGTGTAACCTTTCATATTCAAGTCTCTTCACTCTTCATAATGTGCGTAACTTTTCATCTTCAAGTCTCTTCACTCTTCATATTCAAGTCTCTTCACTCTTCTAACTTTTCATAATTTATTTGTGCAAGATTAATTTAATTATGTGCCAACAATGCCTCCCTTAAATTAAACTTGCTTTGAACTCCCAACCTTTCAACATTTTTCTTGAATACTTGTCCACTTAGCGGCTTTGTGAAGATATCAGCCATCTGATCTTCCGTCTTGCAATATTCAACTTGAACATCACCATTATTCACTAGTTCCCTCAAGAAGTGATATCAAATGCGAATGTGTTTTGTCCTTCTATGAAGATCTGGATCTTTTGTGACCGAAATAGTAGAACTATTGTCACAAAACAAAATTGTTGACTTGCTCTGCTTCTGCTTAAGACTCTCCAAAATTCTACGTAACCAAATCAATTGACATCCGGCATAAGATGCAGCGATATATTCAGCTTCTGTAGTCGAAAGCGCCACAACTGATTGTTTCTTTGAGCTTCATGAAAGTGCACCACTACCAAGGTGAAAAACATAACCAGAAATGCTTCTGCTATCATCAATGCTTCCTGCTAAATCACTATCCATATAACCAATGGGATCAACTAATGTATTAGCTTTATAAAAAAATTCCATAATCAATGGTTCCCTTCACATATCTCAATATTCTCTTGGCAACCTCCCAGTGATTGGAGTAAGTTTCTCTATGAATCTACTCACCAAGCTAACAGCATACACGATGTCAGGCCTTGTCGAAGTCAGATACATCAACTTTCCAACCAAACTTCTGAATATGGTGGAATTGACTAGCTTTCCTTCACCCTCTTTAGATAACTTCAGACCTGTAATGCATGGAGTAGAGACTGGATATGCATTTTCCATCTTGAACCTTTTTAGAACTTCCTTTGCGTAGCTCTCTTGTGAAATAAAAATTCATTTCTCGGATTGATGAACTTCAATGCCAAGAAAATGATGAAGTTCTCCCAAATCTGTCATCTTAAATTCTGCCATCATTGAGTGCTGAAATTCTTTCAACATCTTCACATCATTTCCTATGAAAATAAGATCATCAACGTAGAGACTTACAACCATGAATCTTCCTTGAGAATTGTCTTTGATGTAGAGAGTATGCTCATATGGACATTTCTGGAATCTACACTTCTGGAATAAGAATCGATGCGGCTGTACCAAGCTCGGGGTGATTGCTTCAATCCGTACAAAGCTTTCTTCAACTTGTAAACTTTTTCTTCTTCTCATTTTTTGACAACCCTGGTGGTTGATCAACATAGACTTCTTCTTTGAGAACACCATTCAAAAACACAGATTTTACATCCATTTGGAACATTTTTCAATTGTTTTGGGTAGCAAGAGAAATAAGTAACCGAACTGTCTCAAGTCTTGAAACTGGAGCAAATACTTCTGTAAAATCTTCTCCTTCCTTTTGCTTGTATCCTTTTGCAACCAATCTTGCCTTGTACTTGTTGATAAAGCCATTCGAATTCATATTTGTCTTATACACACATTTGACTCCAATTGAATTCTTGTGGGGCGGCAAATCTGTAAGCTCCCATGTATCATTGTTTTCAATTGAGCAAATCTCTTCTTTCATGGCTTTCCTCCATATTTCTTCTTGATATGCATCATCAAAAGAAATTGGATCTTCTCCTGCAAAAAAGGCAAAGAATACAACATCATTTTGCACAACTTCATCAGTTACATCATATAACTCTTGGATGCTTCTCGTTTTTCGAATCGGACTGGATGAAGAAGAATTTGATGAAGAACTTGGGGAAGCAGGATGATTTCCTACTTGAGCATCATCTTCAACATTCTCAATTACTACCTCTTTTTCTTCTTCTTCAAGATCAAAAGGAAAAATTGGCGAATTTTCTTTTTCAACTTCCATATCTTCAAACATGGAATTTTCATCAAACCGACCATCTCGGCTTATCACAATCTTCTTTGTCACCGGATTGTACAACTTGTATGCCTTACTTCTTTCACTATAGCCAATGAAAATGAATTTCTCTGACTTGTCATCCAACTTGCTTCTCATTGCATCTGGAATATGAGAGTAAGCAACACTTCCAAATACTCTAAGATGATGAACACTAGGCTTTGTACCATACCACGCCTCATATGGTGTGCAATTCTCCAAGCTTCTTGTCGGAGATCTGTTGATAAGATAAACTGCACAGGAAATAACTTCAGCCCAAAATCTTCTTGATAACCTCTTCTTCTTAAGAAGACATCTAGCCATTTCCATAATTGTTCTATTCTTTCTTTCACACACACCATTTTGCTGAGGTGTATGGCGGACTGTCATTTCATGCCGGATGCCACTATCTCGGCAATATTTCTCAAATTCTTTTGAAAAATATTCACCTCCACGATCTGTTCGTAAGGTGTTAATTTTCATCCTAGTAAAGTTCTCCACTTCTGCCTTGAAATCTTTGAATCTCTGAAAAGCCTCTGATTTTTCTTGTACACAATACACCCATAACTTTCATCAATGAAAGAGATAAAGTAACAATTACCTCCCAAAGATGAAACTGTCATTGGACCACAAAGATCCGAGTGAATAAGTTGCAATGATCTTCTTGCTTTCCACGAGGATTGAGAAGGAAAACCAATTTTGTGTTGCTTTCCAAGTTGACATGCTTCACAAATATCATCAAGCCGATTAATTTTTGGTAAACCTCTGACCATCATCTTCCTTGAAAGCATCTCCAAATTTCCATAGTTCAAATGTCCATATCTATCACGCCATAACTTTGAAACTTCTTTATGAGCACCAATAAAGCAATACATATTCTGAGTTTGAAGGGTGAGAGAGAAAAGATTATTTGATGCCACTCCAACTCTAGCAACAACCAGATTTTTCCTTGATAAATAGCAAGCCATGTTACGAAAATGAATATCATACCCCTTCTTCAAAAGATGCCCAACGCTAAGCAGATTATTTTTAAGACCAGGAACAAAATAAACTTTAGACATTTTCTCTACCCTTCCTTGCTTTGTTTTGAACTCCAACTCACCAACACCGTTAACTTTGTAAGCCTTGCCATCTCCTACTTTTATTTCTCCACAATCAGATTCAAAGAACTTCGAAAATAAATTTTTGTTACCTGTCATATGCTTGCTAGCACTACTGTCTATGTACCAGACATCATCAATCTCTCCACCATGAGACACGAGCAACAAAGTTTCTTGCTTTTGCTCTTGATTATTTTGTACTATATTAGCTTCATTTTTCTCTTCTTTCTTGTACCAGCATTCACTTGCCAAATGACCAGGTTTGCGACAATGATAACATTCAAAATAGCCACGACCTCTTTCTCTTTGATTGCCATGTCCACGTCCTCTTTGTGATCCTCTAAAATTCTGACTTTGGTTGGCTTCGTTCTATCCATTCTTCGTGCTTGCATCTTCACCTCTTTCATGAGCATTTGAGCCTCTTCCTCTAAAATTTCTTCCTCTTCCACGACCACGATCTCTCCCTCTTTGATTTTTAAAATCTCCCTTCTTGTCATTTAGAGACAACTTTGACTGGAGTGCTTGATCTAGATCTACTTCCTTCTTCTTCTTGTTTAATCTTTCTTCATGGGCTTGCAACGAACCTGTGAGTTCATCAATAGTCATGGTACTCAAGTCCTTTGATTCTTCAATGGCTACCACAATGTAGTCAAATCTAGAATCCAAAGAACGGAGGATTTTCTCAACACCACGAATATCATCCATAGTTTCACCATTTCTTTTTAATTGGTTGACTATAGACAAAACCCGTGAACAGTAATCAGAAACTGATTCCGACTCTGTTTTTTACAATCTTTCAAACTCCCCTCGAAGAGTTTGCAACCGAACTCTTTTCACAATTTCATCTCATTTGAAAGAATTTTGTAAAATCTCCCATGCTTGTTTTGCCGTGGTGGCACAAGCTATTTTTTCCCATGTCGCTTCATATGATTGAACTCCTTGATATATCCAAAATAAGGCTTATTGGTTTTTCTTCCTTGATTTTCTTAAACTCTCTTTTTGAACTTGTGATAATCCTTCCTCCTCTTCAGCCTCAACTTCATTATAGCCTTTTTCAACAATCTCCCAAACTTCTAGAGATCCAAGAAGAGCTTTCATTTGGATACTCCATTTGCCATAATTTTCTTGGGTTAATTGGGGAACGGAAGAAAGAGGAATAGGATTGTTCATTTCGATCGAACAAGGTTCTGATACCAATTTGTAGAAGATTGATTAATACTTGGAGAAATAAAACAAAGAAAATGATAAAAAAAAATATAATAGAGAAGAGAAATAAATTTTGTATGGAAGAAATAAAATTCTTTCTAATAATTTTTTTTAAATCACACTGAAAATCTTCATCACATACAACTCTTTATATAGGAGTTGTAAGTGACTATTCATCTATACCACTAAATGCTAGGAGTTGTGACTATTCATGCATGTGTGTAACCTTTCATATTCAAGTCTCTTCACTCTTCATAATGTGTGAAACTTTTCATCTTCAAGTCTCTTCACTTTTCATATTCAAGTCTCTTCACTCTTCTAACGTTTCATAATTTATTTGTGCAAGATTAATTTAATTATGTGCCAACAGATTATGGGCTAATAAATCACTTGTAGATCTGATTAAGATTTGTGTTATCTTTTAAGTCTAAAAGGCCAACCTAATATTTTGAAAATAAAAATGACTTCATCTCTAATATTCAAGTTGCCTGCATAGTTTGACCTATTTTCTTATTTCATAATTTGTTAATTTTCTTTTCTTTTGCTAAGAATTATTTATGGTAGGGGTTAAAATTTTCATGTAACACTTAGATAACATGAGTTTTTTTTTCCAGTCGATTGGTAAATTCCAACTACTTTCAAAGATGAAAAGATTACAAAACTCCCAGAGTAACTTTCACTCCGAAGTACACTCGACCGGAGACATTCAACATCAACGCAAACAAAATTAATAGCCAGCGAATGACAGTCACCACCAAACATTAAATAACGAAGGTCTCCTTACACCTGCTTTTGCCAGAGCATCAACCATACCATTATCTTGCCAGTGAATAAATGTGAATTGAACTCGAACTAACCTGCTTTTGCCAGAGCATCAACCATACCATTATCTTGCCAATGAATAAATGTGAATTGAACTCGAACTAACGAGTAAATGACACAAGTTCATGTTTATGTGTTAATCAACACTAAAAACAGGAATTATTAATAATTTAAATTCATGTATTTACTAATAATTGAATTAAGTTCTCAATTTAAAAAAAAAAAGTAGGGACTGCCATCTCAATTCAAAAGTAAATTGATATAATACCTTTGCTGAAGTTATCACAACTTTTTGTTAATTGGTTGCTTAAATGTAGCAAATATTGCAAGACCACGACGACGACTTGTATAAAAATTTAAGATATTTTTTTTCAAATACGATGCAATTAAAATCGGATCTAAATCAAATGCCAAATGTATATAATAAAAAAATTGTAGTTTTATACACTATTTTTTGGGTTTTTGAATTAGTATCTTCAGATCAGTCTTTTCAGTTTTTAATTCCTTTTTCCTTTTTGGATACTTTCTCTCGAAAGAGTTTCCATCTAATCTGAATTAAGAATGGTATGTTAGCTCTTAATTCAATTTATTTCTTAAAATATTAGGTAATTGTAATTTTCTTTATTTTTTATTACTAATGATTTGGTTTATGATATAATTTTCTGAATCTTCTAATCATCGTCGAAGCAATTATGGATATAATCCAATGAATAAATCAGACAATTGGTGTAATTTTTGTTATATTATAAAATTTCATACACTAATAATATGGATTACTCGAATAATGTCTTAAACTAGTCTATTATAGAATTAGAATAGTGTTGGTTATGTGTTCTAATAAATGTTTTGATCACTTTCATCAGTCTAGTATTTATAAAGATACACCAGGGAAAGACAAGCATAAGGGACGCCACCATGGATTAAGCCAACAGAAGAAGCAAGAGATTAAAGAAGCATTTGAACTATTCGACACTGATGGATCTGGTATATAAGCTTAATTGCATCATAATTTATTATGCTTTTCGGATTTGAATGTAACTTTAAATTTTATTTCAAGTTTTTATGTATTTAAAAAAAATTCGAAGATGATCATTTCTTAATATTCATATCCAGATGGATATTCTTTTGAGTCTCAGTTCTCCACATTTTACTAAATTATAGTGTGAATTTTGCTGTCCAGGTACCATTGATGCCAAAGAGCTTAATGTTGCCATGAGGTATACATACATACATACATACATACATACATACATACATACATACATACATACATACATTTTACCTGATATCAGAACTAAATAGAGCTAATCGTTTTTAGCATTACAGGGCACTAGGTTTCGAGATGACAGAAGAGGTAATCTTTCAAATATCCTGGTTGTGCTATATATAGCATGTTAAGTTTATATATATGTATATATATTCAGAATCCTTTAATGTTTAATCTGCTATATCACACTCACACACACACACCAGCAAATCGAACAAATGATTGCAGATGTAGATAAAGATGGAAGTGGAGCCATTGATTTTGATGAATTTGTGTATATGATGACTGCCAAAATTGGTGAAAGAGACACTAAAGAAGAGCTTACGAAAGCATTCCAAATCATTGATCAAGATAACAACGTAAATATCTGCTTCTGTCTTTTCTGGTTATTTGCATCAAAATTCCTCAACTATGGTTAAAATAACAATGCAAATATTAAATTGCTAATACATGTGTATCTACAGCATTTATAGTTCTGACTTGACTTGTTAAAAACACGAAACTACCCTCGAAAAATTTATTAACATTAAAATGTTAAATTCAAGCTATCCATTTAGTATCTTTTAACGTCTAAATTAACAGATCTGATTAATAAAATATTATTTTAAGAACTCAATTGAAACATATTTGAAGTTCTAATAGATAGTTTGCCCATGTTTATTAACCCTTCTTCATTTGAATTCAGGGAAAGATATCTGCCCAAGACATTGAACGCATAGCAAACGAGCTTGGTGTAAACCTGACTAAAAAAGAGATTCAAGACATGATTGAAGAAGCTGATAAAGATAGTAAGCTCCAATAACATTTCTTCTTCAATCTTAATATACAATTTGTCATCTAAGTTTCAAGGAAAGCTTATTAGTTAATGGTTGATAATTTTGAATACAGATGATGGAGAGGTAAGTATGGACGAGTTCATGAGGATGATGAAGAGAACAACATATGGGTACTAGAAAGTTCCATTTTAATGGTGAATTGGAAGGGTTTTTGCTGCAGTCAATGCTTTAAAAATGTTTTCGATTTTCTATAAACTGAACTGAACGTTTCATCATCGCATTTAAACATATAGCTGATCTATATTATGTTAAAAGATGAATTAAATTATAGAGGTTTGACTTTGTTATATCATACGGTAGTGTAGAGTTGTTGATGAATTGTATTGTGAGTTGTAAGTAAAGATATTGTCAAAGCTGTGTGACCTAAATTTCTGTTAAAGAAATAAAATATAGTGACAAAATAGGGGGATTTGTGGGGGCAAAGGTCAAGGGCCGAATTAATTAGAGTCAGCCATGATGGAAACTTTACTCAACAATTGGTATAACATCAAATCTTGAGTTCAATGAGACAAAGTACATCATTAGTAAGTCACTGCTAGTGTCACGAGCCAAAGTGCAAAGCCCGTAACCATCGCACCAAATGTTCCTATGGAGGTCTATTGTTTAGATGCAGATCATTTGGCCCACAAGAGCTGGCCTGATTCAAAGAGCTGTTAGATTGAAGCCTAGGTGGCTCAATGATAAAGATATGGCAACATAGGCTACCTTGGTTAATAGGGAAACTAATCTTAGAAGATTGAGGGGAATCATATCTTATAAGATTAGATTGTATTTGATTATATAATCTTGTAAATCCCTAGATTTAAGAGATAGGTTAATCTCGTCCATTGATGTAACTTGATCTAGACCGTCGGTTTTGGGGGAGCTCAACTATAAATAGAGAGTCTCCCCCTCACTTGTAACTCACTTTATTCTTTGATTGTTTCTTGTATTCTTTAAGAGAAAGTAATACAATTAAGAGCATTTACTCAAACACCTCTCGTGCATAATTTTCTATGGCTTTCTGTTCTTTTGTGCTTTCTTTTGATAGTGTTGCTTCCGCTATATAAATTGATGATTTGGAGGAATTCTTTGTGAATCTTCTATTGTTTGATGGTTAGGCTGACTTAGGCATATTTGGTACAAAAGGAATGCCTAAGGCCGCAAGGAACACGAGACAAAAGTTTTAACCCCGTGATAAGTGGTATCAAAGCTTTGGTTGTGAAGGCACCATTGGGATGTCAAAAGAAGATTTTGATCAAAAGTGGGCCGATAAACCAATCATTTTGAAGGATATGTTGTCGATAGTAGAGAAACGAGTGAATAAACTCGAGGAGTCCATGGGGGACACGAATGACTCACACGATGCGCTTGGTGAACGCATAGATGACTTGGCGGAGCAATCCAAGGACTTTGTAACCATATGTCTCACTTCCAATAGGGATAATGTGCAAGAGTTGCTAAATTTTCATAAGAAGAAGCTGATAGAAAGGAATGATGCTCTCAAGGCCATGGTGATTGCTTGAAGGAGGAAACAATGGCCACAAAAAAGGCTTTGAACACAAGAATAGAGGAGCTTGAGGGAGAGCTTCCCTTGTGTCGAGCAACCGTGGGGAATAGAGTGCCAAGGGCAGCACTCAATTGTGAAGATGTCTCTAAGCTGAAAGAGTTTGCAGGGGCAAGGTCTACATTCGAAGTGGACAGTTTCTTGTGGAGGATGGAGCACTATTTTCATGCCAAAGGCATCATGAATGATGTGAGTAAGGTAAATACTACCTCCATGTTTCTTACTGATATTGTGCTTTTATGGTGGCGAGGCTATTCCACAGATAAAATGCATTATGAGATTGGAACTTAGGACGAGTTCCAAGGCGAGTTGAAGGGGTAGTTTTATCCAAAATTTGTCGAGAAGAAAGCTCGAGCAAAGTTACGATGGCTTACGTAACGAGGCACAGTGGGGGAGTATGTTCGAGAGTTAAAGGAACTCATGCTTCAAATTTCAGATGTGACCGAGAAAGAGGCATTACTTGCTTTCAAGAATGGATTAAAGTTGTGGGTCAGACAGGAAGTGGAATAAGGAGGTGTCCAAGAGCTGTCGAAAGCTATGACGGTAGCGGAGTCCATGGTCAAGCTTAATCTAGGGAAAGACAAACTTGAGTCTTCCAAGTCTGAGGAAATGGGTGTATGTGAAAGGAATCAAAGAAAAAATGATGATGGCAGTGGCAACGAAAATGATGGTGGTAATGGGAAACCACGAGTTGAGAAGAAGAAACCTAACAAAAAGATAGGCAATTTGAAATGTTTAACAAAAAGATAGGCAATTTGAAATGTTTTCTTTGTGATGGTCCACATTTGTTAAAAATAATGTCCGAAGAAATTCGAGCTTTCTAAAAAGGACGAGCCGAAAGGTAAGGCCGCGAGACTTGGTTCGATCGCAAGGGGTACAAAAACTAAGGAGGCCGAATGTGATAAGAAGCTAGTGGAGTACTTCTTATGTCATGGTTTGAATAGGTTGCTAAAATGTCCAAGGAAGCCTACCATCAAAGGGGATGATATGTCAAACGAGGAGCCCAAGAAGTTTGGTTCAAATAAAGGAAAATTCGAAGCCAATAGGGCAACGAGGAGAAAGAAGAAGCAAGTAAAGTGCTTCTTATGTCGTGGTCCACATGAGTTGCAAAAATGTCCAAAGCAAACCGTGGTCAAAGAAAAGGTAGCATCGAAGCTTGTTGAGTCATCGAAGGGGCTTCCACCCAAGGAAGAGGTGAGTTTGTCATCGAACTTAGGGGAAAATGGTGATGAAAAAAATGAAGCTAAGACCAATGAGGTTCAATTCAAGTAAAGCGACAGAGTTGGTCGAGTCATTGGCGTGGCTTCCACCCATGGAAGAAGTGAGTTTGGCATTGGACTTAGAGAAAAAAGTAGCGTTGCAAACTTTAAAGCTAGGATCAATGAGGCTCACTTCTATTGACACATCGGAGGAGCTACCACCTATGGGAGAGGTAGGTTGTGCATCAAATTTTGGAAAAGTGGTGATGTAAGTTGGGCAGTTGACTTGAGTAAATGCGACGGGTAAGGTACATTCTGAACACTTTGGTAGTGTTTTGCATTCTAACTTGTTGACTTGGCAAGAACGTAGGGAGCTTTTCAAAGTTCTAAAGCAAGGAGGCCGGGTAACTGTAGGCAATTCGAAGCCAAGTGGTGTGAATCAAAAGGGTTTTCGTTTGAAGTGAGTCAGAATGTGGGCCAGAGAGAGTCGTGACTTCTTACCAACTAGATGTACCAACAAGTGGGACGGTTCAAGTTAATAGGTGACGTAAGTAGAGGCAAAAGTTTCGACGGAAGGAAAAAGCTAAGGCATCGAGACGAAACCAAAGTGAATCAAGTTAGTGTCATTCCAAAGGCACAATGAGGGCGTTGCAGGAATGGATAGGGAGAATGTCACTGGCCAAAGTGCAAAGCCCATGACCATCACACCAAATGTGTCCTATAGAGGTCTATAGTTTTGATGGGGATCATTTGGCCCATAAGAGCTGACCCGATTCAAAGAGTTGTTGAATAAGCCTATCAAATTGAAGCCTGGGTGGTCCAATGATGAAGATATAGCAACATAGGTTACCTTGGTAAATAGGGAAACTAATCTTAGAAGATTGAGGGGAATCATATCTTATAAAATTAGATTGGATTTGATTATGTAAATTGATTATGTAATCTTGTAAATTCCTAGATTTAAGGGATAGGCTAATCTCGTATGTCGATGTAACTTGATCTAGACCGTCGGTTTTGGGGGAGCTCAACTATAAATAGAGAGTCTCCCCCTCATTTGTAACTCATTTCATTCTTTGATTGTTTCTTGTATTCTTTGAGAGAAAGTAATACAATTGAGAGCATTTACTCAAACATCTCTTGTACATAGTTTTTTGTGGCTTTTTGTTCTTTTATGCTTTCTTTTTGCAATATTGCTTTTGCTATATAAATTGGTGCCTTAGAGGAATTCTTTGTGAATCCTCAATTTTTGATGGGTAGGCTGACTTAGGCGTGTTTGGTACAAAAGGAACACCTAAGGCCGCACAGGATGTGAGACGAAAGTTCTAGCCCTGTGACACTAGCACTATAAATAAATTCATCCTAAGATTAAAGTGCTAGGCACCCGTAGTGGTAATTGAAAGATGAGTAATGTACTCTTAATGGACCCATAACATAAATATGTTAGAATTTTATAATTACAGGAACACTCTTGATGGGATCTACCTATGTAAGTGTGAAGTGTGGTTGTTTCTAGGAGCTTAAGGGCTTCGCTCTAACAACACTCATGAAAAGAGGACACAGACACATGGTCATAATAATGTCCCTAAATATTATGCATTGATCAATGTTGAAATCATTGTGTGAGATGCGTTAGACTAATCAAATGGAATAGTTGGTTCAAAGCTTAATATACCATGCAATTTTGATGAACTTTAACATGTTTTCACTAAGTGATGGTTCAATTGTAAGACATGTTCATTTATGAAAATTGATTTCCAAGAATATCAAAATCTAAAATATTTTGAAACTGGGGGGAGATTGTTGGAATATATCTTTTGATTATTGGTAAAGAATTATATCACTTGATTTTTGACAAAGAATTATAACTATTTAAACAATATTATTTGAATAGTTATGTTTAATCAAAAGATATTAGATGAATAATTACATCTTTTTTAGATATGTGATTATTCAAAAAAGACACCTACTGAAAGATATCTTTATGAAGATACATGAAAATTCATATAAATAGGAGTGAGATTTCATTTGGAATATATACCAAAAATTCTCAAAAAGTTCTTTCTATCGTTCCTCCATCTTCTTCTATTATTAAATTGTTCTATAAAGAATTAATATACAAATTCTTTATAAAAATTAATTTTCTTGTTATACATTGCTCAGTGCTTAATGGATTATTTTCGTCAGTACAAAATGCAAATAGTCATCAGACTTCATTATATCCTCGAGGTTCATTTGCTTGAAACTCATTTGCACAACAAATATAGGTGGAGGTGAATAAAACCTTAAAGATGGTGCCTTGATAGACACCTTGAAGCCTTGTCATATTTCTTCATTTTCTATTCAAGTTCTTATTCGTATTCCATTCATGTGTTCGAGATTTTCCTCATTGAAGATTTGCACTAACATTCCACTCACTAAAATAAATAAACAAATATACTAATTGAATCAAGAAACCAGGTAAATAACACAAATGATGAAGATGGTTTGATTAACAAATATTTTAAACAAATAAAAAAAGTAACTTAAAATAACCAATCAAAATATCATATGATGCTCAGAAGAGGAAAAATCTAGTAACTACTATAATATTGGCGATGCCAATGATGACTTCAGTTGCATCAGAATTAAAGGGTGCTGGTGTAGAACTGTCATTATTAGAATTCGGGCTTTCACTATCAATTGCATTGTCCTTGCTTTTTAGGGCTTGGAGAAGAGTAAAAAATTTGGTAGTGACATTTGGTGAAGGAGAGGATGATACGTCCTCAAGTGACTCAGCGTCAAAAGATGATCCTTTCTTGGTCTCAGGGTTGTCGCTTTTGCTATGGCTAGGAGAGGAAGTGCTTGAAAAACTCTTTGGGGCTCCAATAAGAGAATATTTAGAAGCTCATCTGTTAGATTTCGATGGATATGAAGAAGGCCTTTTGAAGGATGGTGTCGGTGACTTGGTGGAGGAAGCCGAGAAAGAAGATGGTGACTTTTGGGGGGAAGAAGCCTTGGAAGGGGTTGGTGAAGGAGATTTATAGGTGGCAAATACCCTAACCATAGCTATGAAAACAAGTGCAACAACAACAAGACCTTGGTGAGCCATCTATTTCTTTTGCTTCTCGATAGTTTCTTATATATGTATTAACTTTTCTTTCACGAAATATGGATGTGTATATATATTTCTTTATGTAAAGGAATTGCTATTTTTTTTGTACGATATAAACCCTTTTAACATCTTAAAAAAAATTTAATGTTTTATTGCATTTTTTTAGGGTTTTTTAACTTTTATTTTTTAGGAAATTAATAAAGAAACATACTAACTTAGTAGTTGATGTTTGGTATATACTAATATTTTTCCTTTTAAATTGTACACTATACCAAATATAGCGATAACCATATTTTAATTATAACATAACCTTTCAATTGTTTGATTCATGTTTTTGAGTTGTTGAGTTTGAATTTTGTAACCTAAAAAATAAGATTTATTATATAGAAATTCCAAGGGTTTATATTGGCCTCTTTAGTGAATAAAAATACATATTAATATACAATTTTTAATGATATATTCGATATTATTATAATATAGTTAATGTGATCTTGAATATATTATATTAAATTATTATAAAATAAAATTTTAAATATAAATATAAATTTTAAAAAGCAAATTGAGTTATTATGTTGACTTTGTAGTATTTTGCATCTACAACATTTGTTCTAATATGTTTCATATATTATATGCTTCAATGGTGTTGTTGAAATATATGAAGTTGTAATGTACTGAAAGATGTGCCTACTTCCTCCACCACTACGACACAACAACTTGTCATATTTGGAAGATTAGTATTTTGTTGAAACAAACCTTTGGGTCATGTTGATATTTTCAAACGATGTAAGCCCATAAATGGAGATCAATTCGCTTGGAGAAACATATTTAAAAGATTAAGTCGGATCATATCATGTATATTGAATACCTTGGATCAAGAAAGTTGGAAAGACTCAAAGCATTGAAGACATACCAGCAACAAGTCCATTTTACTTGGTCGCTAATATTATATTTTATTCAACTATTTTAGCTACTAAATAAAAGGGATAGTGATTGATCTTCATTATGTTAGCAAGTCTTAAAAACCTTATATGATTGGGGCACACGTATAAGTTGATGTACAATTTTTTTTAGAGTATGTTCATCTTAGGAACATTATTTGTAAGAGTGCATTTGCAATTGTAAACCTGTGTAGTTTGGTTTTATAAGCTAAGTTTTCAAAGGGAGAACCTAGTGGTGCTAGATATAGCCTTTGAGATACAAAAGTGAGGATCCTTCATTGGGTTGTGTTAGAATTAGGACCGCTTGTTGTAACCTTTCAAACCCGACCTAGATGTTGTAGCCGAATCTTGAAGGTTACATTAGCCATTGAAATGGCCAAGTAAAAACGTTTGGTTTAGAAATCACTATTTTGATCAATTTTTAGAAAACTTAGTGTGGTTGCATTTGATTTGTTAAAAACATCAGATGGTTAGGCCGTCTATAATTTAAGTTCAATTTATTAGAAGGTTGTGTCGTCTGAAAAAAAAATCCAATTGATTCTATCAACAAACCTTTAAAACTTCATTGTACCTTTACATAGCAGAAAAATTGTTGCATTTCATTTTTGTATAAAAAATTGAGTTTTAAATCATATTTGGTCGATTATTAAATTCGCTCGATTTTTAACCAAATTTTTCATGCATACAAATAAAAACCAAATAAAACCACTTATGCCACAGTCCATACTTAATAAAATTTACAATATCAAAATAAAACCAAAATAAATAAATTAAAATTTAAAAATACTTTATAAAGTGAAAATACGTGACGAGACCTTCATATGTCAAGTCTGATCCTAATCTCACAGGTTATCTGTAAGGAGTTAACTAGGGGGTGAGCTTAAAAAGCTAGTGTAAGTCTAAGCAAAAATAAGCCTTGCATAGGTATACAATCAGTCAATGACATTTTAACAGTTCATACAGTTTATCATGGCATAACAAGATTTAGTGTATGGCATGCTCAAATGTAACAACACAAAAGTCATACCTATCCATCCGCTACACACCACGAGTTCCCCAAAATCTATCATCAGAACACCAAAACCATAAGAGCCGAAGCTCGATGTGGTTAAACCACCAGTAACAGTATGCAATAAATGTAACCTCCCAAACCCGACCTAGATGTTATGGCTAGATTGAGAAGGCTATATTAGTCATCAAAATGGCTAACCTAACTTATGTTACTTTTTAAGACTTTAAATAAAATTATTTTAGAGAAAACTGTAGTTTTACTTTGAGTTAGCTTAAAAGTATTCAGTCATTAGGTCGTGTATGCTTAGGATTCATTTTATTGTTGACAGTGTTGTTTTAAAAAAAAACTGTTTGCTTGTCACTCTTCTTTAAAAAAAAACTCGAAGTTAAACTAATGCAGCGAAAAAACCATTTTTCAAGTCATTTTGGAAAATTAGTTGTCTTATCAATTTGTTTTTTCAAAAACAGTTCCTTTGCAACGTAGTGGAAGCTACGGAACAGTATCAAATTTTACTTAAGCCTAATATCATGTATTATCTGGTTATTATGTTTGTGTAATTCATGCATGCAAAAATCCCCAAAAGAAAAGTTACCAAGCCACAGACTAGAAATAATTAAAAATTAAAAGTCAAAACCAATAAAGACTTAATAATACTTAATTAAATAATAATAATCCGAGGTCCAAGTTGATTCTTCGAATGCCGAGTCCGATTCTAATTTTGAGGTTTGCTTGAAAAGCTAAACACTATTTGGGGGTGAGCTTATGAAAAGCTCGATGTGAGTCGAATAATCATTTAAATGGGCAAAAACTTCAAATACAGTGAAATATATTAGCATTAACAGAAGAAAAGAGAACCAACATAGGAATTTCATGTCATTACATAGCCATGATCAAATTGATGTCAAACGGTGTATGAGCATAGGTCATCATTCATTCGAGTAACAATCATTAATTTCGATACCATTAAATACAACAAAATACAATGCGTAGTATAAATCAATAACATTCAAATATGTCATGCACATGATGCAATGCAAAAAGGTTCTTACCCATACCATCCGCTACACACCACAAGTTCCCCAGAACTCGTCTGTCAAACTCCAAAACATTATGAGCATAGCTCGATGTGTTAAAACCACCGAATAATCAATAATGCAGAAAATCTATCAGATATCAAATAGTGCGATACAATCGCCAATAACATGTAATACGCGATAAAAAAACCAATATCCTTGGTACTCCAGGTGCAATGCACTGGCTAAGTTAGTTATTAAAATAGTATTAGATTTCTTTTATATTTTATTTTGAATTATTTAGATTTGATTTAGTTTTGTGTTTTATTTATTTTCTTTTTATTTTTATTTGTACTTTTATTTTTCTTGTTATTTGTTTTTATTTTATTTTTCAGAATTATGTGCTTTATTTTTTACTATGTACTTTACTATTATTGTTTTTTTTATTTTTTCTATTTGTTTTGTCACCCTTTTATCTTATTTTATTTTTTTATCTTCTTATTAGTGTGCTCAGAATATGTACTTCATTTAGAATCTCCTACGATTCTAGATTTCACTATTTCGACTAATTCATCCAAATTCAGGGTAGTTTTAGTTCTCTTCCTCCCTTATGATATTTTGCTTATTTTGTTCATATCTATTTGTGGCAATATACATCTTAAGTTTGCGGAGGATTTTATATGCTTATGCGATATTGTAACACCCCAAACCCAGCCTAGGCGTCAAGGCAAGTCTGAAAAGTTATATTGATGTTACTAGTAAAACCCACCTTTTATAAACATAAATAAAAGAAAACCATTCGATAAATTATAACAATTAGAAAAGCCAGTCTATCATTCAATAGTTTGAAAAGTCATACTACTAAAGAATATTGAAACGTTTAACACTATAAAGAAAGAGGTGATAAAGCAGACCGAGCTTCCACAACGCCGACCCGACCAATACTGTAAGCTACCTAAAATTCAGTAAACAACAAAATGAGTTGTGAACCCAGTGGATAACAGAAATAGATTCAACTAAAGTACAATTATAATAATAAATTCTTGAAACTCAAGTTCCAACTAGAATCAAAGAATATTTAGTACAGATTTAAAGTATCAGTTATATGGTAGAACAATTAGAATTTAGATACAGAATAGATTAAAAACAGATGCAGTCATCCCTACCCCCATCCACTACACACCATCTCTGACCATCCCAACACACAGTTAAGGGAATTAAATACCCATCCATCCCTACACATCATATAGTGTCAGTCTGACACATTCAATGAGATGAAAACTAGTTGCAGATCAAATTGCGATTAAACGCCAGATTCACCTAAAAGTCGTGGCTTAGCCACTGAATCAGAACAGATCACTTCCTTCTTTACATAATTCTCATCCAATGCAAATGCAGGTTACAGATGTCAAAAATGTACACATAGTCTTTCATATTTAATTCATAGTTAGGTAGTACAGATCAATATCATCAACAATCATCATAATCAATATACATTTGTATAATTAATATCTCCGTCTCAGATTATCAGATAGCACTCATAAGGTCTAATTCAGACCATAAATATATTATAGATGGCCTAGTGTTGTGCGGAAGCGTGTAAAAGAGTAAAATTATTATACTAAAAAATTACACTAAGTTCAATTCCCAAGAAAGAGAGGTGGATCACAAGGATCGCTTAAGTACCAGGTCTTTCCTAGCCAGAATATCCCTCAATCGTAATTTAATAGCACAATAAATCACTACAATCACACTCACAATTCATGCAGAATAATACAATAAAGAACACAAGAATATAACGAGGTTCAGCAAATTTTGCCTACGTCCTCGAGCACTACCAAATATATTTCACTCCAAAATACAAGTGAGAATTTACAAAGAGAGAGAGAGAGAGAGAGAGAGAGAGAGAGAGAGAGAGAAAACAATGCCTTAAGTAGAGAATGGCAAATTTAGGATGATGAAGAAGAGAAATGGTTAGGCCTATTTATAGTTGAGGTTCAGGGATCAAAATTGCAATTATCTTATGCCAAATCTCAATCCCACTTTTGGTGCCTTAAATCTCAGATTTTGATACCCATATCTTTCTGATATCCATATATTTGACTTTCTATAAATATGGATGATTTCCAATAATCTCCACCTTGAAGATTTGATTCGAATAATCTTATCTTCACACAATTCTCTCTGCCTTTGTCAACAACACTTGATAGTGCCTTCTTCAACTGTTAAACTTGCCTAGCTTTCATAAACTGATCAAATCGCTTGTACCACTGCCTCGATTGTTTCAATCCATAAAGAGACTTTGTCAGTTTGCAAACCCAATTTTCTTTATCAGCAACATTGAATCCATCTAGCTGAGTCATATAGATTTCCTCTTCTAAATCACCATGTAAAAATGCAGTCTTCACATCGAGCTGAACTAGTTCAAGATCATATTGTGCAACCAAGGCTAGCAAAATTCGAATAGACGAATCCTTCACAATTGGAGTAAACACTTTATTGTAGTCTATTCCTTCTTTCTGAGCATAACCCTTCGCTACCAATCTAGCCTTGTATCGAACTTCATTTTTACTAGGAAATCCTTCCTTCTTTGCATATACCCATTTGCATCCAATTGCCTTCTTTCCTTTGGGTAGTGTCACCAACTCCCAAGTCCTTTTTTTATGAAGAGACTGCATTTCTTCATTCATAGCTTGCTTCCACTTTACACCATCAGGGTTACTTCTTGCTTCTGTGTAAGTAGAAGGAACACCATCATCTACAATTGGAAGTGCATAGGCCACCATATCATCAAAGTGAACAGGCATACGAATCTCTCTTCTTGGCCTCATATATGCAATTGAATCATGTTGATGTAGAAGTTCTTGGGTCAAAACTTCATCATCATTTGTTTCTTCAATATTAGATGGATCATCATTAACCTTTTCAAGCTCCACCTGCTGCAAAGTGCCACTAGTTTTGTTATCCTTTTGTAAATCCTTGTTCTTCATCATGGTTGATTCATCAAAAGTCAAATCTATACTGAAAACAATCTTCCTTGTATCAGGACACCAGAGACGATATCCTTTTATTCCACCAGTTATACCCATGAATAATGATTTATTTGCTCTTGGGTCTAACTTAGATTCTTTTACATGATAATATGCAGTGGAACCAAAAACATGTAAAGAATCATAATCAATAGCAGGTTTACCAGCCCACCTCTCCATAGGAGTTTTTCTATTTATTGCAACTGATGGCAACCGGTCAATTAGATGGTGCGCATATGTAACTGCCTCAGCCCAAAATTCCTTGCCCAATCCAGCATTGGACAACGTACATCGAACTTTCTCCAGTATAGTCCGATTCATAAGTTTTGCCACCCCATTCTGTTGTGATGAATCTCGAACAGTGAAGTGTCGCACAATGCCCTCATCTTGACATACTTGTAGAAATGGATCATTCTTGTACTCAGTACCATTGTCTGGTCGAAGTCGTTTGACCTTTCAACCAGCCTGGGTCTCCACCATCTTTGTCCATTTTAGAAATGCATCCAAAACGTCATTTTTCCTTATCATTAGATACACCCATACTTTTTTTGAATAATCATCAACAAAAGTAACAAAATAGTGCATTCCTCCAAAAAAAAGCCACTTTAGTAGGTCCCCAAATAAAGACTTATGTCTTGTACTCAATTATGTGTGCTTAATTCTTGGTTTGATATTTCTAGATTATTAATCAATTTTTAAAAGAGTATGAATCCAGAAAAAAAAACTATAATATTGACGATGCCAATGATAGTTTTAGTTGCATCAGAATTAAATGGTGCTGATGCAGAACTATTATTATTGGAAGTCGAGCTTTCACTATCAACTGCATCGCCCTTGCTTTTTTGGGCATGGAGAAGAGACAAAACTTTGTCAGCGACATTTGGTGAAGGCAGGGATGAGACGTCCTCAACTGACTCAACGTCAAAAGAGGATCCTTCCTTGCTCTCGAGGCTACCACTCTTACTATGGCCAGGAGAGGAAGAGCTTGCAAAGCTCTTTGAGGCTCCAACAGGGGATGATTTGGGTGCTCTTCCGTCGGAAGAGGACTTTGTAGAGGACATCGAGGAAGAATAAGATGGCGACTTTATAGGGGAAGAAGCCTTAGAAGGGGTTGGTGAAGGTGATTTATCGGTGGTAAATGCGCCAACCACGACAATGAAAACAAGTGCAACAATAATAAGATCTTGGCGGGCCATCTTTCTCTTTTGTTTCTCGATAGATTCTTATATATGTATTAACTTTTCTTTGATCAAGTATTGATGTGTGTGTATATATATTTCTTTACGTAACGGAATTGTTTTTTTTTGGACGGTACTAAACCATTTTAACATCTTAAAAAAATATTTTAAGGTTTTGTTGCATTTTTGTGAGGGTTTTTTAACTTCTATTTGTTAGGAAAATAATTTAGAAATAAAATGTTAATTTAGTAGTTGATGTTTGGTATATACTAATATTTTTCCTTTTAAATTGTACACTAAACTAAATATAGCGGTAACCATATTTTACCTTATAACAAAACCTTTCAATTATTTGATTCATGGTTTTTAGTTGTTGAGTTTGGATTTTGTAAGGTGATATTATATTGAATTAAACTATTTTAGCTACTGAATAGAAAAGATTATGATTGATATTCATTATGTTAACAAGTCCCAAAATCTTATATAATTAGGATAGATATAACCTTTGAGATACAAAAGTAAGGATCCTTCATTGGGGTGTGTTAGAATTAGGACCGCTTGTTGTATTTTCTTCAAGGATGGTGGATTCATCTTGTTGAGCTATGCTCCATATATGTAGAAAAATCGAACTGTGTAAAAAAATCTTATTTACATTGTACCATTCGTAGCTTTGGTAGAAGTACCCACTTCCGCAGCAAGCTTTACTCATACTTTGCTGCTTGTAGATTTAGCAACATGCAGACTTAGCAATTATTTCAGGACAACAGGTACCAAGAAATGGAAAGAATGAGGGATTATAAGTTCAAATTATGAAAAATTGTGAAATTAATGCTTATTTCATGAGTATAATGGGTTTTATGGTTAACCTTATCAACCATTGGTAGGGTTAATAATAGGCAAAAAGGTCACTTGTTGACCCATTTAAAGGTTGGGTTATTTGTCAAAGTCCAAAGGTCTGCCTGATATTTAGATCATAAAAAATGGTCTTGGGTTGCAATATTCATGTTTTGATCCTAGTTTAGCCCACTTTCAAATTTTATAATATGTTAATTTTCCTTTTTATATATTATGTAATTTATGTTAACTCAGAAAGAAATAAAATACATAAATATTAAAAGTGCTAAATTTACTTATTTGTAATTAAAATTTTAATAGAATCATATATATCAAATTTATAAATATTTAAAAAATAACATTTTTAATAAAAATAAAAACAAATTTAGATAGAACATAGATGGTTCTAAAAGTGTCTTGATCTTAGCTAGTTTCAAACACATGCTTGCATGGACAAAATTTGAGACCAATATTATAGATCAGATCAAGTTTGGGTAACTATATAGGATGTTGATGGCATTCATGAGCCTAACCTACCTAATAAATAATCTAATCTCTTAACCCAAAGTCACATAGTTACAAAAAAAAATCAATAATTTCCTTATTCAAAAAAAAATCTTATTTACATTGTTAAGTATTTATTTGTTTATAACACTTTAGTCTTTATTGGATAAAATTACTGAAATAAAATATTATTACTAAAGAATTCAAACATTCATTATGGAAATTAATTAGTCAATATTTTTGAAATTTTAAATAAACAAATTTATTAAGTTCCTTATTGGCAAATATAAATCTTGTGACAATCGATAAACATTAATATTGTATCAACATAATAGTAAACTACATTCTTAGTGATAATTATGTCATATTCTTAGTATGTAAATAAGTAATAATTACGTTTGAGAACATGTGTCAAGACGAGTAATTTTTTAGCAAGCATGGTGAGATATGTCATTCCACATATATCATTCCCAATCAACAGTAAAAAAAATTTGTCCAACCCTGCAATTTTTATCTTAGAGGTTTTAGCTCAACAAACTCTTCCAAACCTCCATTCATCAAACACTACAATTAGAGAGTTTGACTACTAAGTCCTCCATTTGTACCCAAATCAACTAAAAAAGGCCAAAAACTCTATTAACCAAACACCCTACTATATTCAAATGCAAATATAAGATTAGGGGGACTAATAAAACACTTTAAAAACTTAGAAACAAAGGAAATATATGATAAATAAGACCTAAAATGATCCTTTACTGTGGACTCATCTCATAAACTTTAAGAATGATAATAAAGAAATTTAATAACAACAAACTTTTTTTGCCCAACATAAAAATTCTCCACCATTGTCGCTTCAAAAATTACAAGTACATGGTGTCATTGAAAAATAATATTTACAATGAAATAAATCCATTGAAGGAAGTATTCTTATGATCAAATCCAAGGGGAATAATTGCTACCATTATCAAAAACTTATTTATTTCACTCATTAAAATAACCAAACACAATAGTAATTGAATCAAGAAACCAGGTAAATAACACAAATGATGAAAACAATTTGATTAAAAAATATATTAAATAAATAAAATAAAATAACCAATCACAATATCATGTGATGGTTAAAAGAAGAAGAATCCAGTAAAAACTACAATATTGACAATGCCAATGATGGCTTTAGTTGCATCAGAATTAAATGGTGTCGGTGCAGGACTGTCATTATTGGAAGTCAGGCTTTCACTATCAATTGCATCGCCCTTGCTTTTTAGGGCATGGAGAAGAGACAAAACTTTGTCAGCAACATTTGGTGAAGGCGGGGATGAGACGTCCTCAACTGACTCAGCGTCAAAAGAGAATCCTTCCTTGCTCTCGGGGCTACCGATCTTGCTATGGCCAGGAGAGGAAGAGCTTGAAAAACTCTTTGGGGCTCCAACAGGAGATGATTTGGGTGCTCTTCCGTCGGAAGAGGACTTGGTAGAGGACGTCGAGGAAGAAGAAGATGGCAACTTTGCAGGGGAAGAAGCCTTAAAAGGGGTTGGTGAAGGTGATTTATCGGTGGCAAATGCGCCAACCACGGCAATGAAAACAAGTGCAACAACAACAAGATCTTGGCGAGCCATCTTTCTCTTTTGCTTCTCAATAGATTCTTATATATGTATTAACTTTTCTTTGATCAAGTATTGATGTTTATATATATATATATATATATTTCTTTATGTAACAGAATTGCTTCTTTTTTTTACGGTACTAAACCATTTTAACATCTTAAGAAAATATTCTAAGGTTTTGTTGCATTTTTTTGAGGGTTTTTTAACTTCTATTTGTTAGGAAAATAATTTAGAAATAAAATGCTAATTTAGTAGTTGATGTTCCGTATATACTAATATTTTTCCTTTTAAATTGTACACTAAACTAAATACAGCGGTAACCATATTTTACCTTATAACAAAACCTTTCAATTGTTTGATTCCTTGTTTTTAGTTGTTGAGTTTGGATTTTGTAAAGTAATATTATATTCTATTAAAATATTTTAGCTACTAATAAAAAGGATTGTGATGTATCTTCATTATGTTAACAAGTCCCAAAATCTTATATAATTAGGATAGATATAGCCTTTGAGGTACAAAAGTAAGGATCCTTCATTGGGGTGTGTTAGAATTAGGATCGCTTGTTGTATTTTCTTCAAGGATAGTGGAATCATCTTGTTGAGCTACGCTCCACATATGTAGAAAAATCGAACTGTGTAAAAAATCTTATTTACATTGTTAAGTATTTATTTGTTTATAATACTTTAGTCTTTATTGGGTGAAATTATTGAAATAAAATATTATTACAGAAGAATTAAAACATTCATTTTAGAAATTAATTAGTGAATATTTTTGAAATTTTAAATAAAAAATTTATTAAGTTCCTTATTTGCAAATATCAATCTTGTGACAACTGATAAACATTAATATTGTATCAACATAATAGTAAACTACATTCTTAGTGGTAATTATGTCATGTTTTCAGTATGTAAATAAGTGATAATTAGGTTTGAGAACATGTGTCAAAACGAGTAATTTTTTAGCAAGCATGGTGAGATATGCCATTCCACATATATCATTCCCAATCAACAGTAAAAAAAATTTGTCCAAACTTGCGATTTTTATCTTGGAGGTTTTAGCTCAACAAGCTCTTCCAAACCTCCATTCATCAAACACTACAATTAGAGGGTTTGACTACAAGGTCTTCCATTTGTACCCAAATCAACTAAAAAAAGGCAAAAAAAACTCTATTTACCAAACACCCTTATTATATTCAAATGCAAATATAAGATTAGGGGGGACTAATAAACCACTTTAAAAACTTAGAAACAAAGGAAATTTATGATAAATAAAACCTAAAATGAACCTTTATTGTGGCCTCATCTCATAAACTTTAAGAATGATAATAACGAGATTTAATAACAACAAACTTTTTCTGCCCAACATAAAAATTCTCCACCATTGTAGCTTCAAAAATTACAAGTACATGGTGTCATTGAAAAATAATATTTACAATGAAATAAATCCATTCAATGAAGTATTCTTATGATCAAATCCAAGGGGAATAATTGCTACCATTATCAAAAACTTATTTATTTCACTCATTAAAATAACTAAACACTATAGTAATTGAATCAAGAAACCAGGTAAATAACACAAATGATGAAAACAATTTGATTAAAAAATATATTAAATAAATAAAATAAAATAACCCATCACAATATCATGTGATGCTTAAAAGAGGAAGAATCCAGTAAAAAATACAATATTGACAATGCCAATGATGGCTTTAGTTGCATCAGAATTAAATGGTGCCGGTGCAGGACTGTCATTATTGGAAGTCGGGCTTTCACTATCAACTGCATCGCCCTTACTTTTTAGGGCATGAAGAAGAGTCAAAACTTTGTCAGCGACATTTGGTGAAGGCGGGGATGAGACGTCCTCAACTGACTCAGTGTCAAAAGAGAATCCTTCCTTACTCTCGGGGCTACCGCTCTTGCTATCGCCAGGAGAGGAAGAGCTTGAAAAACTCTTTGGGGCTCCAACAGGAGATGATTTGGGTGCTCTTCCATCGAAAGAGGACTTGGTTGAGGAAGTCGAGGAAGAATAAGATGGCGACATTGCAGGGGAAGAAGAATTGGAAGGGGTTGGTGAAGGTGATTTATCGGTGGCAAATGCGCCAACCACGGCAATGAAAACAAGTGCAACAACAATAAGATCTTGGCGGGCCATCTTTCTCTTTTGCTTCTCGATAGATTCTTATATATGTATTAACTTTTCGTTGATCAAGTATTGATGTGTTTATATATATATATATATATTTCTTTATGTAACGGAATTGCTTTTTTTTTACGGTACTAAACCATTTTAACATCTTAAAAAGATATTCTAAGGTTTTGTTGCATTTTTTGTAAGGGTTTTTTAACTTCTATTTGTTAGGAAAATAATTTAGAAATAAAATGCTAATGTAGTAGTTGATGTTCCGTATATACTAATATTTTTCCATTTAAATTGTACACTAAACTAAATATAGCGGTAACCATATTTTACCTTATAACAAAACCTTTCAATTGTTTAATTCATGTTTTTTAGTTGTTGAGTTGGATTTTGTAGGGTGATATTCTATTCTATTAAACTATTTTAGCTACTGAATAGAAAGGATTGTGATTGATCTTCATTATGTTAACAAGTGCCAAAATCTTATATAATTAGGATAGATATAGCCTTTGAGGTACAAAAGTAAGGATCCTTTATTGGGGTGTGTTAGAATTAGGATCGCTTGTTGTATTTTCTTCAAGGATAGTGGAATCATCTTGTTGGGCTATGCTCCACAAGATGTAGAAATATCGAACTGTGTAAAAAATCTTATTTACATTGTTAAGTATTTATTTGTTTATAATACTTTAGTCTTTATTGGGTGAAATTATTGAAATAAAATATTATTACTGAAAAATTAAAACATTCATTCTGGAAATTAATTAGTGAATATTTTTTAAATTTTAAATAAACAAATTTATTAAGTTCCTTACTTGCAAATATCAATCTTGTGACAACTGATAAACATTAATATTGTATCAACATAATAGTAAACTACATTCTTAGTGGTAATTATGTCATGTTTTCAGTATGTAAATAAGTGATAATTAGGTTTGAGAACATGTGTCAAAACGAGTAATTTTTTAGCAAGCATGGTGAGATATGTCATTCCACATATATCATTTCCAATCAACAGTAAAAAAAATTTGTCCAAACCTGCGATTTTTATCTTAGAGGTTTTAGCTCAACAAGTTCTTCCAAACCTCCATTCATCAAACACTACAATTAGAGGGTTTGACTACTAAGTCCTCTATTTGTACCCAAATCAACTAAAAAGAGGCCAAAAACTCTATTTACCAAACACCCTTATTATATTCAAATGCAAATATAAGATTAGGGGGGATTAATAAACCACTTTAAAAACTTAGAAACAAAGGAAATTTATGATAAATAAGACCTAAAATGAACCTTTATTGTGGCCTCATCTCATAAACTTTAAGAATGATAATAACGAAATTTAATAACAACAAACTTTTTCTTCCCAACATAAAAATTCTCCACCATTGTTGCTTTAAAAATTACAAGTACATGGTGTCACTGAAAAATAATATTTACAATGAAATCAATCCATTGAAGGAAGTATTCTTATGATCAAATCCAAGGGGAATAATTGCTACCATTATCAGAAACTTATTTATTTCACTCATTAAAATAACCAAACACTATAGTAATTGAATCAAGAAACCAGGTAAATAACACAAATGATGAAAAAAATTTGATTAAAAAATATATTAAATAAATAAATAAATAAAATAACCAATCACAATATCATGTGATGCTTAAAAGAGGAAGAATCCAGTAAAAACTACAATATTGACAATGCCAATGATGGCTTTAGTTGCATCAGAATTAAATGGTGCCGGTGTAGGACTGTCATTATTGGAAGTCGGGCCTTCACTATCAACTGCATCGCCCTTGCTTTTTAGGGCATGGAGAAGAGACAAAACTTTGTCAGTGACATTTGGTGAAGGCGGGGATGAGACGTCCTCAACTGACTCAGCGTCAAAAGAGGATCCTTCCTTGCTCTCGGGGCTACCGCTCTTGCTATGGCCAGGAGAGGAAGAGCTTGAAAAACTCTTTGGGGCTCCAACAGGAGATGATTTGGGTGCTCTTCCGTCGGAAGAGGACTTGGTAGAGGAAGTCGAGGAAGAATAAGATGGCGACTTTGCAGGGAAAGAAGCCTTGGAAGGAGTTGGTGAAGGTGATTTATTGGTGGCAAATGCGCCAACCACGGCAATGAAAACAAGTGCAACAACAATAAGATCTTGGCGGGCCATCTTTCTCTTTTGCTTCTCGATAGATTCTTATATATGTATTAACTTTTCGTTGATCAAGTATTGATGTGTTTATATATATATATAGTTCTTTATGTAACAGAATTGCTTTTTTTTTTACGGTACTAAACCATTTTAACATCTTAAAAAGATATTCTAATGTTTTGTTGCATTTTTGTAAGGGTTTTTTAACTTCTATTTGTTAGGAAAATAATTTAGAAATAAAATGCTAATTTAGTAGTTGATGTTCTGTATATACTAATATTTTTCCTTTTAAATTGTACACTAAACCAAATATAGCTATAACCATATTTTACCTTATAACAAAACCTTTCAACTTTTTCATTCATGTTTTTTATTTATTGAGTTTGAATTTTGTAAGGTGAAAAATAAGATTTATTAGACAGAAAGTCTAAGGGTTTATCTTGATTTCTTTAGTGAATAAGAAAAGATATTAATATAGTTAAAATGATCTTGAATATATTATACTAAATTATTGTAATATAAAATTTTAAATTTAAATATAGATGTTTAAAGGAAAAATTGCATAAAATGCCCTCAATGTTTAAGGGTTTTTGGTTTTTTTTCCTTCACCTTTTTTATATATATTGACACCCTTAGCGTTTTGATTTTTTCAAAAATTATTTCAATTTTAACTGTAAACGTGAGTTGACCTTCAGTCAAGTACCAGTCAACAAAGTTAGCCTATATGACATCATAGATGATGTCATCTTTTTTTCATTTTGTTTTCAATTTCTTTTTTCTTCTCCCTCCCTAAAAAAATGTAAAAATTTAAGTACATGTGGGTTAACCAGAAATTTAACATGAATTATAGACTAAATTAAAATTTTTCAAACTTGGTTTTTCTTTTCCTTTGAATCTAGATTGAAAGATTTCTTTAAAGCAGATAGTCATTTTACTTTCTTTCCCACATTTTCTTTCCTCGATATGACCTTTCAAACAAAAAATCCATGATTTATCATGTTAATGTATATTTATTAACACAATCCAAAGCATGATTAAAAATAAAGCTAAAAAAGTTATATTTTTCCCTCTTTCAGCTAAAAATTGTCTCTCTTCTTTTCCCAAATTTTCTCACCAACCAAACAGAACCAAGAAAAATTAATGTACCTAGATTTCGAAAGAGAGAGTACCTGAAATTGTAATGCCCAAATCTCAAGAAACTCGAAAGAATGAATTTTTTTTGAGTGTGTCGTTAAACAGTTACAAAGAAAGAACAAAAATAGATCTTGAGAAGAAGGAAAGGTTATGTTTTTCAAACAGATTGAAGAATAAATAGTTGTTTTAAGTGAAACCCCCTCCTCGCTTTATTGGGTTGGTCAAATTGGGTCACTTTTAATTGAAAAGATTTGCCTATTCCTTATCTGACTGGTTTTTTTTTCTTTAAAAAAAAACTAGTTTCTTGCACTCATAGCAAATAATGGGATCTTTCTGCTTGGTAGATTCAAGCTTGAGTCCTTCCTTCCTTTGAAATTCTCTTCCTTTGTTGGACCTCATGAATCTCTTGAATCTTCTAGCAAACATCTTCATCTCTTTGTCTTCATCCACCTCTTCACTTGATTCACTTAAACCATTAGTGGTGGATTTTAGAGCTTTACCAATATTCTTCTTCATAACTCTTTCTTCTTCACTCCCTTTGTTAAGCCTCAACTCATGTGTAAGCAAAGGACTGATGAGCTCATCAAAGGGAAGTGAGTTGAGATCCTTTGATTCTTCTATTTCTGTCACTTTAGCTTCCCAAGACGTTGGAAGACTATTCAACATCTTCTTCACCATCTTATTATTGGGATAGGTCTTCCCAAGGGCTTTGACACCATTGATGATGTGGGTGAAGCAATCGGTCATCTCCTTGATTCCTTCTTCCGATTTTGACTTAAACAACTCATAATCAAAAGTGAGAAAACTTATCTTGGACTCATTAACTCTACTTGTCCCTTCATGGGTGACTACAAGCTTGTCCTATATTTCTTTTTCATTGTCACACAAGGAGACTTTATTGTACTCATTTGGACCAAGAGCATAAAATAGAGTGTGTGTAACAGCCCGTTTTCAGTGAAATCGAAATAGTGGTTTCGGAACCACAAATACGAGCTCGAAAGAAAATTTATTTTAATATTATTTTATGGTCTACTATATAATAGGAAAATTGTATAGAAATTTTGTTAAAAAAATTTTACCGAACTCATGTTTAATTGATAAAAGGACCAAATTGCATAAAATGCAAAAATTGAGTTCTAGTAGCTATAGGTATCAAATAGCTATGGAATTCAAAATTTTAGGTCCTTATGTGGCAAATAGACCATTAAGAGGAGTTTGTAGATAAGTATGATGATTCATCATTGGAAAATTAAATAAAGAAAAGGACTAAATTGGAAATATAAATAATTAAAGATGATAAAAAAATCTAATATCATCTTATTTCATCATCTTTCCTAAAATAAACATGGAAACCCTAGCCATGGAAATTGGGTTTTGAGAAAACTTATTTGGCTCAATTAGGTATGTTTTCTTGTCACGTTTTTAGTAATTTTTATATTTCTGATATCGTAATAACTTAATCTAGCTATCTCGGGGATTAATTTTCAAAGTTATCAAAGTAATAAAGTTTTTCCATGGTTGAGTATGTATGAATTATGAAGTTTTATGGTAGAAAATGAAAGGTTGTTGATAGATAAACAACTTTTGTTAAAGGAATTTTGATGAAATTATGATTTAGGGACTAAATTGAAAAGATGTAAAATTCATGGAAAAATTTTGAATTTTGTTAAATACATGGGCTGCTAATGTTATATGTAAAAATCAACTAGGCTTGGAATAAGAATAAAATTTCATAACTTTTATTTTCCGAGCCTAAGGACGAAATCAAAGTTAATTAAAAGTATAGGGGCAAAACGGTAATTTTTCCTAAGATGTGAATTGGATTGAATTGAGTATGAATTGTATTAAATTTATTTAAATTCATCTATATAGATCCGGATAGACCAAATACGGGTTAGATAGAGGAAAAGAAAAAGTGTCGGATTAGTAGATTTTGCATACAGGAATATTGTCGAGGTAAGTTTGTGTAACTAAATTATATATTTATATTTTTAATTGAATGTTGTGGATGTGAATTAAATTGTGTAATTTACATGTATGAAAATTGAACACACATCCAAATACATCCGACAAACATTAAGTTCCGTTTGAATAAATGAAATTCATTGGATACAGGGTTCCTAGTTGGTTGTGGTCTTGCATGTGTTTCGAACACACTACAGCTCAAAACACCATCCCGTTATTAGCTCTCATGAGCTTCCCGATATATGGTTCTTGCGAGCTTCCCGTTAATATCTCTTCGGAGCATCCCGATTGGTTGTGATCCTGCATGTGTTGTGGACACACCACAGCTCTTATGAGCATCCCGATATATGGCTCTTCGGAGCTTCCTGGTTAAAGGCTCTTTCTGAGCTTCCCATTAATGGCTCTCTGGAGCTTCCCGATATTGGCTCGCTTGTACCTTCCCGACATTGGCTCGTATGAGCTTCCCATTAAAGGCTCTTTAAAGCTTCTCGTTACATGGCTCACACAAGCTTCCCATTATATGGCTCGAAAGAGATCCCCGTTTATGTGCTCGTAAGAATATTCCTAAATATGAATTGACGGATTACAAATTTTTACACTTCATGTGTACTACCCGGGTATCCATCGATATTTTAAATTATTCAACGGGTAAAATCCTTATATGAGAAAATAAATGAAATCAAAGTGAACTGTTACCTGTATATACACGAAATACATGGAAATTTGATAGTGGTGAGCTCATACATGATTCTTAATATTCATGTAAAATAAATTACTAACATGTTTGGTGAATTTATATGTTTAGGCTATTAGCCAAATTGCTTGGATGCATTTTGTATGTTTATTTTAATGAAAATGAATGGTAAGCTAATTTCCCGTTATAAGAACTTACTAAGCTTTAAATGCTTACTCTATTTTATTTCCTCTATTTTATAGTACTTTGAAGCTCATAAAGGTTAGAAGCTGGTCAGAGCCACATCACACTATCCCTAGGACTTTTCGGTATATATCTATAGCAAACAAATATTGGTTATAATGCCATGTATAGGCTAAACGTAACCAATGATGGCAATGTAAATGGGTTGTAACTAGCCATAGGAATGGCTTGTAATGGACATGTTTTGATGTGTTGATATATGGTCTTAATATGTTTGATGAATTTTTGAACTGGTTAAGTGATGGAAATCATATAGCGTTATTGTTAATTTATTTGAGTTAGCATAATTGGTAAAATATGCGTATATGTGAATTTGGTCGATTAGGTAAGTTTGAATACTTGGACATATGGGGTGTTATAATATGTACTAAACTTGACTTTGGCTTGATTTGAATGATTGGTATTGCCTTGTGAATGTGTTAAAGTGTTGATGCAAGTGGAAGACAAATTGGGTGAGAAAAATGGCCTTGTAAATGGTCTATTTTTGTACACACGGGCGTGTGTCTCAGCCATGTGTGACACACGGCCTAGCACATGGACATGTGACCTAGCCATGTGTTCTCTGCATCTTAAAAATTGAGAAACAGAATGCTCAAAATTATCGACACGGCCAAGCCACACAAGTGTTATAATATGTACTAAACTTGATTTTGGCTTGATTTGAGTGATTGGTATTGCCTTATGAATGTGTTCAAGTGTTGATGCAGGTGGAAGACAAATTGGGTGAGAAAAGTAGCCTTGTAAATGGCTTATTTTTGTCCACACTGGTAGAGACACGGACGTGTGTCTCAGCCGTGTGTGACACACGGCCTACCACGTGGGCGTGTAACCTGGCCGTGTATCCCATGCATCTTAAAAATTGAGAAACTGAATGCTCAAAATTATCCACATGGCCTAGTACACGGACCTGTGGCTTGGCCGTGTGACCCCTGCAACTATTTATTTCAAGTTATTATGTTTACACATGCATGTGACTTGGCTGTGTGACCTAAGTCAGAAAGTTACACGGGTATGGACACGGGTTGGGACACAGTCGTGTGCCCTATTTTGAATACCCACACGACCTAAGATACGAGCGTGTCTTTTAACAGTGTGAGACACACAGTCTAGCCACACGGGCGTGTCTTCTGTACCTAAGAAAATTTTTGATATTTTGAGAAAAATTCTCTGAGTTTTTGATTTAGTCCCAACTTGTTTCTAATGTATATTTTGGGCTTCGATGGCTCATATAAGGGACAATATGATTGATTATGATTGATTCCTGATATGAATGTTAAATGATATAAAATAATTGTATTTGATCTGTAAATTCTGGTAATGCTCCGTAACCCTGTTCCGGCGTCAGATATGGGTTAGGGGTGTTACAGTATACATAGATTTTACATTTAATTGCACCTTCTTGATATCATTATCATTCCATTCACTCTCTTCTTTTGGGATAAAAACACCTTCAACCCTCTTTATTGGAATAGATGGCCCATTAGTAATTATCCTCCAAACTTCATAATCGTTAGCTTGGATGAATAGTTTTACTTTTTATCTCCAATATGAGTAGCTGGTGTCATTGAATAAAGAAGGACTCATGGTGGAATGCCTTTCAACCAATTTTGTGGAAATTTGTTCCAATGCCATGAAGTAAATTTCTTGACTTGTGGCTTCTATCTTGGATATCTTGAGGATATTCTCTTTTGGTCATAAAACTATCTCTAGAGTTCTAGCTCTGATACCAATTGTTTGATCAAAATGATCAACTCGAGATCGTCAATAGAGAGGTTAAATTGGCCTTTAAGAAATTGTGGTGGAAGTAATGAAAAATATGCAACAAAAAATACAATAATTTATAATGGTTCGACCCCAATTGCCTACTCTACTATCTTAGCTTACCACAATTAAGGATTCCTCCAAATTCACTAATTTCGTAACCTTTGAAGATAAGGTTTAATCTTACAATCTCTCTTAAGATCTATACCCCAAAATCTTAGGATACAACTCCCTTAAGGTTTCTGCCCAGACCTTAAGGATTAACCCTCTCTCAAATAGAAACAAATAAGCAAGCAAAGAAATAATCCTTACAAGATCAAGATGTTTGCCAATGAAGTACAAATACAAAGAAGAACACTTGAGCTAAACGAAAGCTCACAAGTGTTTACAAGAAAAGGTATGAAAGAATTAAGCTTTAGGTTGTTTTGATTGATCTTTAAGCTTTTCACATTACTCTTATTCTTGCTAAACCTTTAGAAGATGGTATATGTATACCCTCTAATTGATTTTCAACTGTTGTGGTTGTTGTAGAAGTGAATGTAGCCATTGGAGATGAAATATCAGATCATTAACTTCACCTACAGCAACGACTATTGATACCAACTAAAAGGGTATCAATATTTTTTTGCAATTAATACTGATTTCAATGGCCATTGGATCGGGAATGTTAATACCTTAAGAAATATACCGATACCTTAAGAAAAGTATCGATGTTGGATCGATACCTACCAGGGTTTGAAAATGGTTGAATATTAATTTGGTATCGATTATCAAAGGGGTATCAATATCTTGTAAAATATCGATACTTAGACAAAAAGTAACGATACTTTTTGTCCTGGAGCAATTCTAACTAGTTTGAAAATTGTTAAAACATATTTAAAAATGTTTAACTCAATTGAAACCATTTCAACTTGATTTTATGAAATTGTTCAACTTTAATTTTATTCAAAAACACTTTAATTTGTTATATCAAAACATAATACCCAATAAGGCTTAGTTTAACAATAAGCTCTTCCAAACCACTATTTACCAAACACTACAGTTAGAGGGTTTTACTACTCAATCCTCCATTTGTGCCCAAATCAACTAAAAAGGCTTAAAACTATGTTTATTAAACACTCCTAGTTTATTCAAATCCAAATATAAAATTAGGGGGGACCAATAAAACACTTTAAAAACTTAGAAACAAAGGAAATGTATGATAAATAACACCTAAAATGAACCTTTACTAAGGTCTCATCTTCATAAACTTTAAGAGTGATAACAATGATTTTTAATAGCAACAAACTTTTTTTGCCCAACATAAAAATTCTCCACCATTGTCACTTCAAAAATTACAAGTACATGGTGTCATTGAAAAATAATATTTACAATGAAATAAATCCATTGAAGGAAGTATTCTTATGATCAAATCCAAGGGGAATAATTGCTACCATTATCAAAAACTTATTTATTTCACTCATTAAAATAACTAAACACTATAGTAATTGAATCAAGAAACCAGGTAAATAACACAAATGATGAAGACGATTTGATTAAAAAATATATTAAATAAATAAAATAAAATAACCAATCACAATATCATGTGATGCTTAAAAGAGGAAGAATCCAGTAAAAACTACAATATTGACAATGCCAATGATGGCTTTAGTTGCATCAGAATTAAATGGTGCCGGTGCAGGACTGTCATTATTAGAAGTCGGGCTTTCACTATCAACTGCATCGCCCTTGCTTTTTAGGGCTTGGAGAAGAGACAAAACTTTGTCAGTGACATTTGGTGAAGGCGGGGATGAGACGTCCTCAACTGACTCAGCGTCAAAAGAGGATCCTTCCTTGGTCTCGAGGCTATCGCTTTTGCTATGGCTAGGAGAGGAAAAGCTTGAAAAACTTTTTGGGGTTCCAACAGGAGATGATTTGGGTGCTCTTCTATCGGAAGAGGACTTAGTAGAGGAAGCCGAGGAAGAAGAAGATGGTGACTTTGCAGGGGAAGAAGCCTTGGAAGGAGTTGGTGGTGGTGATTTATCAGTGGCAAATGCCCCAACCACAGCAATGAAAACAAATGCAACAACAATAAGATCTTGGCGGCCATCTTTCTCTTTTTCTTCCCAATAGATTCTTATATATGTATTAACTTTTCTTTGATGAAGTATTGATGTGTGTATATATATATATTTCTTTATGTAACGGAATTGCTCTTTTTTTTTTTGGACGATACTAAACCATTTTAACATCTTACAAAAATATTTTAAAGTTTTGTTGCATTTTTGTGAGGGTTTTTTAACTTCTATTTGTTAGGAAAATAATTTAGAAATAAAATGTTAATTTAGTAGTTGATGTTTGGTATATACTAATATTTTTCCTTTTAAATTGTACACTAAACCAAATATAGCGATAACCATATTTTACCTTATATAACAAAACCTTTCAATTGTTTGATTATTTTTTTTAGTTGTTGAGTTTGAATTTTGTAAGGTGAAAAATAAGATTTATTAGACAGAAATTCTAAGGGTTTATCTTGATATCTTTAGCGAATAAAAATACATATTAATATACTAGCTTTAATGACACATTCGAGACTATTATAATATAGTTAAAATGATCTTGAATATATTATATTAAATTATTATAATATAAAATTTTAAATTTAAATAAAAATTTTAAAAAGCAGTTTGAGTTATTAGGTTGACTTTGTATTATTTTGCATCTGCAACATTTGTTATAATATGTGTCATATATTACATGCTTCAATGGTGTTTTTGAAATATATGAAGTTGTAATGTGCAAAAAGAAGTGCTTACTTCCTCCTATTGCGACACAATAACAACTTGTCATATTCGGAAGATTAACATTTTATTGAACCAAATATTTGGGTCATATTGATATTGTTGAACGATTTAAGCCCATAAATGGAGATCAATTCATTTGGAGGAACATATTTAGAAGATCGAGTTGGATTATATCATGTGTATTAAATACATTGGATCAAGGAAGTTGGAATGACTCAAAGCATTGAATACATACCAGCAACAAGTCCATTTTACTTGGTCGCTAATATTATATTATATTCAACTATTTTAGCTACTGAATAGAAGGATTGTGATTGATCTTCATGATGTTAGAAAATTTCAAAAACCTTATATAATTGGGATAGATATAGCCTTTGAGATGCAAATGTAATAATCCTTCATTGGGTGTGTTAGAATTAGGCCCGCTTGTTGTATTTTCTTCAAGGAAATGGATTCATCTCGTTGAGCTATACTCCGCATACGTAGGAAAATCGAACTGTGTAAAAAAATTGTCTCTTGTTTACATTATATCATTCGCAATTTTTGTAGAAGTGCCCACTTCTACATCAAGTTCTTCTCATGCTTTGTTTCTTGCAGATTTAACAACTTGTAGACTTAGCAATTGTTTCAGGTCAACAGGTACCATGAAATGGAAAGAATGTGGAATTATAAGTTCAAATTATGAAAAATTATGAAATGTCAAAAAAGTTCAAGAACAGTGAAAAATTGCAAGAGTGAAGGATAGGATGAGACCTCTTCAAGTGACTCAACATCAAAAGGGGATTCTTTCTTGGTCTCGAGGCTTTCTCATTTGCTAGGTCTAGGAAAAGAAGATCTTGAAGAACTCTTTTAGGCTCCAATAGGAGATGATTTGGGTGCTCCTCCGTTAGATTTCGATTGTGATGGAGAGGGATTGTTGGAGGATGGTGTCGACGACTTGTTGGAAGAGGACTTGGGGGAGGAAGCCAAGGAAGAAGAAGATGGCGACTTTGTGGGGGAAGAAGCCTTGGAATGGGGTGGTGAAGGTGGTGAATGGGAAGGAAATACACCAACAATATCTATGAAAGCAAGTGCAACAACAACAAGATCCTGGTGGGCCATCTTTCTCTCTTTTTTTCTTGATAGTTTCTTATATCTGTTTTAACTTTTATTTGACGAAGTATTGATGTGTGTCAATATAAACGAAATTAAAATAAGTGAGAAATAAGAAAAGGTTATAGATATGATGAACGAAAATCTCTTTGCTTTTTAGCTTGGGGGTTTTAGCTCAACAAGCTCTTCCAAACCTCCATTCATCAAACACTACAATTAGAGGGTTTGACTACTAGGTCCTCCATTTGTACCCAAATCAACTAAAAAAAGGCCAAAAACTCTATTTACCAAACACCCCTATTATATTCAAATGCAAATGTAATATTAGGAGGGGACTAATAAACCACTTTAAAAACTTAGAAACAAAGGAAATTTATGATAAATAAGACCTAAAATGAACATTTACTGTGGCCTCATCTCATAAACTTTAAGAATGATAATAACGAAATTTAATAACAATAAAATTTTTCTGCCCAACATAAAAATTCTCCACCATTGTCGCTTCAAAAATTACAAGTACATGGTGTCACTGAAAAATAATATTTACAATGAAATCAATCCATTGAAGGAAGTATTCTTATGATCAAATCCAAGGGGAATAATTGCTACCATTATCAGAAACTTATTTATTTCACTCATTAAAATAACCAAACACTATAGTAATTGAATCAAGAAACCAGGTAAATAACACAAATGATGAAAACAATTTGATTAAAAATATATTAAATAAATAAATAAAATAACCAATCACAATATCATGTGATGCTTAAAAGAGGAAGAATCCAGTAAAAACTACAATATTGACAATGCCAATGATGGCTTTAGTTGCATCAGAATTAAATGGTGCCGGTGCAGGACTGTCATTATTGGAAGTCGGGCTTTCACTATCAACTGCATCGCCCTTGCTTTTTAGGGCTTGGAGAAGAGACAAAACTTTGTCAGTGACATTTGGTGAAGGTGGGGATGAGACGTCCTCAACTGACTCAGCGTCAAAAGAGGATCCTTCCTTGCTCTCGGGGCTACCGCTCTTGCTATGGCCAGGAGAGGAAGAGCTTGAAAAACTCTTTGGGGCTCCAACAGGAGATGATTTGGGTGCTCTTCTGTCGAAAGAGGAGTTAGTTGAGGAAGCCGAGGAAGAAGAAGATGGCGACTTTGCAGGGGAAGAAGCCTTGGAAGGAGCTGGTGGTGGTGATTTATCAGTGGCAAATGCCCCAACCACAGCAAATGAAAACAAATGCAACAACAATAAAATGTTGGCGGGCCATCTTTCTCTTTTTCTTCCCAATAGATTCTTATATATGTATTAACTTTTCTTTGATGAAGTATTGATGTGTGTATATATATATTTCTTTATGTAACGAAATTGCTCTTTTCTTTTTTGGACGATACTAAACCATTTTAACATCTTACAAAAATATTTTAAGGTTTTGTTGCATTTTTGTGAGGGTTTTTTAACTTCTATTTGTTAGGAAAATAATTTAGAAATAAAATGTTAATTTAGTAGTTGATGTTTGGTATATACTAATATTTTTCCTTTTAAATTGTACACTAAACCAAATATAGCAATAACCATATTTTACCTTATAACAAAACCTTTCAATTGTTTGATTATTTTTTTTAGTTGTTGAGTTTGAATTTTGTAAGGTGAAAAATAAGATTTATTAGACAGAAATTATAAGGGTTTATCTTAATATCTTTAGCGAATAAAAATACATATTAATTTACTAGCTTTAATGACACATTCGAGATTATTATAATATAGTTAAAATGATCTTGAATATATTATGTTAAATTATTATAATATAAAATTTTAAATTTAAATAAAAATTTTAAAAAGCTGTTTGAGTTATTAGGTTGACTTTGTATTATTTTGCATCTGCAACATTTGTTATAATATATGTGTCATATATTACATGCTTCAATGGTGTTTTTGAAATATATGAAGTTGTAATGTGCAAAAAGAAGTGCTTACTTCCTCCTATTGCGACACAATAACAACTTGTCATATTCGGAAGATTAACATTTTATTGAACCAAATATTTGGGTCATATTGATATTGTTGAACGATTTAAGCCCATAAATGGAGATCAATTCATTTGGAGGAACATATTTAGAAGATCGAGTTGGATTATATCATGTGTATTAAATACATTGGATCAAGGAAGTTGGAATGACTCAAAGCATTGAATACATACCAGCAACAAGTCCATTTTACTTGGTCGCTAATATTATATTATATTCAACTATTTTAGCTACTAAATAGAAGGATTGTGATTGATCTTCATTATGTTAGAAAATTTCAAAAACCTTATATAATTGGGATAGATATAGCCTTTGAAATGCAAAAGTAATGATCCTTCATTGGGTGTGTTAGAATTAGGCCCGCTTGTTGTATTTTCTTCAAGGATAGTGGATTCATCTCGTTGAGTTATACTCCGCATACGTAGGAAAATCGAATTGTGTAAAAAAATTGTCTCTTGTTTACATTATATCATTCGCAATTTTTATAGAAGTGTGTAACACCCCTATCCCGTAACCGTCGCCGGAATAGGTAAGGGGCATTACCGGACTTGTAACTCATGTCAGAACAGTAAAATTTTAAACTTTTTCTTGAAATAAAGATCATTCATTTAAATAAGTACTAAGCACAGCCAGAGATAAAATTTAAACTTCACTAAGTAAACATTCAAAAGATGCCATTTTCGCATGGCTTATATACATTAACCAAAAATATTCTTCCGCCACTAGTCTATTCTATACATGCCATAAAATAGTTCTAAACATAACAGTAACAAGCAGTGGATAGTGATAGTGTGACTAGTTGCTGACGATCCCCGAGCCTGTAGCTTCGCAATGAGATCTATAAAACAGAGGAAACAGAGTAAACGGAGTAAGCATTACAATGCTTAGTAAGTTTTAAGCAGTGTCAACAGATAACAATCAAATTATAACATAGTTGTTCGTATTTTTATTTCACTCTTCCTTCGGGCATACCATCCCTTTACCGAATATGCACATCTCATCATATACAATAGGCAGATAAAATTTCACATAAAAGTGAGCTCATGTGACATAGATATATCGTATGATTTCACATAACCTCTCACATTGATCCGATGTCACATAATCATAGGAATAGTCTCATAGATTGCTCTCGTATGCATCACATAACTACCTTATGATTTAGTGCAAATCAAGCTCACATATAAACTTGGAGTACATACCTGTTTAACCTTTCGCATTGAATATATTTATAAGCAATTCTTATTACGAAGTCTTATAGCTTTAACCTCTACTCGGATTATCGGTGAGACCTTTAGCTCAGACGAAATCTCCACACGAAGTTATCGGGTCTTACCCGGACAAAATCTCCACACGTAGTCATCGGGTCTTACCCGGACATAATCTCCACACGTAGTCATCGGGTCTTACCCGGAATATATTTCCAAGTTTCATGTACATTTATTCACATGTTACAACATTCACATCGACTGTCATATTTGTGATTCATTTGCCTCATCAAATATCTGATAATACACACCTTTCACATTTGGTCGTTCGGCCACAATATACGCACATCGCCTACATATTTCACACTAGCCATTCGGCTTTACCACATATACATATCTCATACATATTTCACACTAGCCATTCAGCTTTACCACATATGCATGTCTCATACATATTTCATCACATTGGCCATTCGGCCTTATCACACATATGCATGCTCACATTCATCACATTGGCCATTCGGCCTTATCACATACATGCATGTTCACATTCATCACATTGGCCATTCGGCCTTATCTCATATATGCACATTCACATTCATCACATAAAATCCTAAATCAAAATATAAATTTTCATGTATTCACATCACAATTGTCCAAATATACTTCACATACCACACATACTATCATGTATACACTTTGTCTTGGCCGAATCTACATCAATCATTTTCCAATGAATAATTCAATTTCACGCCATACTATCATTTCATATTCGAATACTCATATATCGTTTTACAATATCACGATTTAGAATTCACGTATGGGTTTAATCAATAGCTTATGAGCAACTAAAACAGTTTTATCCATGTTTACAACAAAATCACATATCACTACGAGCTGTTTTTCCTGAGCAATAGTCACTAAATTATTTATAACTGGAGCTACGAAACTCCAAATCACTTGTCGTTAATTTTCCCTGAATATAGACTCGTATTTCTTCCATCCATAAAATTTCCAGAATTTTAGGTTTGGCTAATCAATACCAGATTTTTCTTAAAGTTTCCCATGTTTCACTGTTTGCCTAATCTGACCGCTCTTCACTTCGAATCAAATTTTTCATTATGCAGAATTCAAAATGTGTTCTATTTGATTTCATTTGAAACTAGACTCATTAAGGAGTCTAAGCATATAAATTTTATCTTATAACCATTTTTGTACAAATTATAATGATTTTTCTAAAAACAGAACAGGGGATTTCGGAGTCATTCTGACACAGTCCCGCACAACTTTAAATATCTCTTTATAGGCAATTTCTTTGCTTACACGGTCTCTTTTATAAGAAACAAGACTAACTAAGCTTTGATTACATATTTTATTCAGCCTATAATTCCACACCAACAATTTATAGTGATTTTCTAAAATCACGTTACTGCTGCTGTCCAAAGCAAATTATTACAATTTGCTCTTAAATTTCCAAGTCCAAACACTTATGAACTTACCATTTGAGTTTAAGACATATCATGGCCACATCATATCTTATTAAATCAACTCATTATGTCCTATTATGATTGAATTTACTCAACGTTTAATCACTTAAAACTTACCTCGGAAGTGGTCGACGATTAGATATCCACGGCTATTCGTTTACTTTCTCTTTTCCCCTATCCGACTTTGATCCTCTAAGCTCTTGAGCTAAATCAAACAATTTACTTCCCAATCAAACACAATCACACGGCATCCATATACATTTTAGAACCATTCTTAACATATTTACTACTCATTTACAAACGAAATACTCATATCACATTTATAAAACTACCTTTCATAAACACTATGTATAAATATGCATTTCTTCACTATTTACTAAGTCAAGCCAAACCACATGATTTATTAATCGTTAATATATATATACAGCATTAACAACTTCACTTAAGCTTAAGTATAAAATTTGGTCTTACCAAATTTTGCACATTTTACCAAAATAATAACTACCAATTTTACACATAAGTGCCGAATCAAATAATACCACACTTACAATATCACTTGACTAATGAAATATCCAAAATATCAATCTATCATTTACCAAATTCATAAACCACATATAAGGCACATTTTAAACTCAATCATGTAACTTAACAACTTAACCATTAGTTGCCGAACCACAAACAAAACATATTCATACGTTAATATCTCAAACCTTACCATAACAACCAATATGCAAGATATCACATATACATAACTTAGCTTATGAGAACATATGTATTACATCATAAACACATCTTTTACCAATTACCTCACTTAAGCCAAATTTTTATAATCAACCACAAAAAAATATACCACAAATCACACTTCCAAAATGGGCTACTTCCATGGCCGATTATACTTCATCATTAACATATCTCATTTTCGAATCATATAATCAACATTTGTTCAAGACATCAAACCTCTTTAATTTCGGCTATTACTAATATAAACATTCACAAATCATATTCTTAGGAAGACCGATTTCTTTCCATAACACATTCATCATCAATACTTAGATGAAACAATCAAAATCCCTTCCTTTATACCCTAGCCGAATGCTCCAATCATCCATCAAAATTACAAATTTTAGCATGGGCTAAGTAAGAACCATGATTATTTACCTAAAACAAGTTAAAATTTCACAATTTGACATAATATACTAACCTTTTTAATGACTCAAGTGACCAAAAATTCTTCCCCTCCTTTGTTTCTTCTATTCGGCCATGTTGAACAACAAAGAAAGAATTTTGTTTTTCCTCCCCTTTCTCTAGTCACGGCAATGGGGAGTAAGGGGGAGACAACTTTGGTTTCTCCTCCCACTCCCCTCATATTTTATTATTCTTCCCACACATATTAGCATAAAATGTCTATAATATGTTTTTCCCCATAGCATGGCCAGCCACCATCTAGATTTTTGGCTAATTTGACATGCAAACCCTTCTTTTATACAACATGCATTAATAGGTCCTTATAGATTAACCCATCGCATTTCAAAAGTGTCACACATAAGTCCTATTACTAAATTCACATGCAATCGACTAAATCGAAACTTAAAACTTTCACACATTCATATTCACATATAATAAACATAAAATATGACGGCTAATTATTTTTATGACTTGATTTTGTGGTCCCGAAACCACTTTTCGACTAGGGTCAAATTAGGGGTGTCACAAAGTGCCCACTTCTACATCAAGTTCTTCTCATGCTTTGTTTCTTGCAGATTTAACAACTTGTAGACTTAGCAATTGTTTCAGGTCAACAGGTACCATGAAATGGAAAGAATGTGGAATTATAAGTTCAAATTATGAAAAATTATGAAACGTCAAAAAAGTTCAAGAACAATGAAAAATTGCAAGAGTGAAGGATAGGATGAAACCTCTTCAAGTGACTCAACATCAAAAGGGGATTCTGTCTTGGTCTCGAGGCTTTCTCATTTGCTAGGTTTAGGAAAGGAAGATCTTGAAGAACTCTTTGAGGCTCCAATAGGAGATGATTTGGGTGCTCCTCCGTTAGATTTCGATTGTGATGGAGAGGGATTGTTGGAGGATGGTGTCGACGACTTGTTGGAAGAGGACTTGGGGGAGGAAGCCAAGGAAGAAGAAGATGGCGACTTTGTGGGGGAAGAAGACTTGGAATGGGGCGGTGAAGGTGATGAATGGGAAGGAAATGCACCAACAATATCTATGAAAGCAAGTGCAACAACAACAAGATCCTGGCGGGCCATCTTTCTCTCTTTTTTTCTTGATAGTTTCTTATATCTGTTTTAACTTTATTTGACGAAGTATTGATGTGTGTCAATATAAACGAAATTAAAATAAGTGAGAAATAAGAAAAGGTTATAGATATGATGAACGAAAATCTCTTTGCTTTTATTGAAACTCCAAAAAGTGTTGATTTGCATGCACAAGAGTGAGATTCCAAAGTGATTGACAACAGCCGAAAATAAAATTGAAGCTAAAGAAAACTAAAGAGTAAAATATTCTAACGTACAACTAATTAACCTAACATGGTCGCAATGAAAAGAAAGAAACAAAGATGCTACTAAATCTTGAAAAAATATTTACCCAGGCAACTAAATTTTAGTAGCTTAATATTAATTTTGTTTTTTATTTTATGCATCAATACACTTTTCCGATGCTAATTGTTAATAAGTATTTTTATTCACATTTAAAAAAATTACATTTTAATGGATTTCATTCACTATGAGTAAAAGACACTTTTATTTAGGGGCTCAAGAATAATAATAATAATAATAATAATAATAATAATAATAATAATAATACATCAATTAGCCTATAAATATTACTTTTTTGTACTACATATAACTAGAAACGGTCATTTGAAGGCCTTTTGTGAATAGGGTTGTAAATGAACTGAGCTTGAACTAATAAACCTCTGTTCATATTTGTTTGTTTAATTTTAAGCTTATTCATGTTTAGTTTGTATTCGTTAAAAATTTTAAATTTTTGTTCATATTTATTTATTTAAAATTATGTGTGTTCATGTTCGTTTGTTTAATGCTCACGAATATGTTCATTTAACTTAATCGAACATGTTCACAAACATTAAACGAATATGTTCATGAACATATAATTGAACATGTTCACGAACAATGTTAATAAATAATAAACAAACAAACAAACAATAAATACATACACATATATTGTTTAGATATAAAATAGTCAAATATAAATATTAATAATTATATTATAAATAAAAAAATACAAACCAAAATCATTTTATTAATATATACTAATGGAACAATAAACGAGTTTTAAAATAATTTATTAATATATATACTAATAGAATTTTATAAAAAATATCATTAATAAACAAACGAGTCAATAAACGAGCTTGTTCGTGAACATAAATGAACAGAACACACCTCTATTCATGTTCGTTCGTTTATTAAACAAACATAAAAAATTTAATCATACTCGTTTATTTAACTTAATAAACAAACATTAATAAATATTATACGAACGGTTCACGAACAGTTTATTGAAGGTTGTGTTCATTTACGCCCAATTCGTGAACTTGTGAGGCTTAGAAGAAGAAGAATTCAGTAACAACTACGACACCGGCGATGCCAGTGAAGGCTTTGATTTTTATGGAATTAGAAGGTTCTGGTGCAGGACTATCATTACTAGATTTCGGGCTTTCATTATCAACGAACTCATCGTTGCTTTTAGTGCTAGGAGTAGGGGAGTGAGAAATTTCACCATCGGTAGTCGGTGAAGGAGGGGATAACACCTCTTCTGGGGACTCAGCGTCAGAAGAGGATCCTTTCTTAGCCTTGGGGTATTCGTTTTAGTTGGGGCTAGGAGAAGAGGAGTTTAAGGAACTCTTTGGGGCTCTAACAGGAGATGACTTGGGTGCTCCTCCACTAGATTTAGACGGTGATGAAGAGGGGCTCCCGGAGGATGATGTCGGTGAGTTGGCAGGAGAGGAAGCTGAGGAAGAAAAAGAAGAAGATGGTGACTTTGCAGGTGAAGAAGCCTTGGAAGGGGCTAGTGAAGGTGATGAATCGGCGGCAAACGCCCCAACAACAGCCATGAAAACAAATGTAACAACAATATCTTGGCAGGCCATCTTTCTCTTTTGCTTCTCGATGGTTTATGATATATATATGTATGCGTGTGTGTGTGTGTGTAATGGAAGTGGTTTTCTTGTGAATGGGATTAAACCTTTAAAATCTCAAAAAAGAAAAAAAAAACAATTAAGGTTTTGTTTTGTTGTTTGCGAGGCTTGTTTAACTTTTATTTTTAGGGAAAAATTTAAGAAATAAAAGGCTAATTTAGTAGTTAATGTTTTGCATATACTAATATTTTTTCCTTTTAAAAAGTCCACTAAACCAAATATACTACTAACCATATTGTAGATTATAACAAAGCCTTTCAATTGTTAGAGTTCAACATTTTGTGTTCAAGAGTCATGAGATAGAAATTCTAAGTTATTCTTCAATTAAGTAATACTACGTATAAACGTATTGGTTTCAACGACACATTTGAAATTATAATATGATAATAAAGGTATAATTAAATCATATTATATTATATTAGGGTTAGTATTTGTCATGGGTCATGTTTTTTAAAATATTTATTTTTTTAATATATTACTATGCCCCTATATGACACTTGTCAACCCCTAACCTGTCTAAATATTGTACTGACAATATACCAAATATTTTCTAATTATATTTTATTATATTATAAATTTTTAAATTTAACTTTGAACATAATACAAACTTTTGGTTCTAATTTTTATATATACTTCAAAGAAAATTTAGTTATTGGGTTGACTTTGTAGTATTTTGTATCTGCCATGTCTGGTCTAATATTTGCCATAGGTACGATTAAATGGAAAGAAGCAGGAATTCCAAGGTCATATTATGATAAATTGTGAAGTTGCAATTCTGATTTCATGAGCCAAGTGGTTTGTGCGGCCGATCATATCTTGATTATGTGCAAATAGGTCACTTGAAGATTGTGTTTTAAGCCCAATGTTCCGCCTATTATTTGGAATGAAAAATGGGCTTCGCTCAAATATTAAGGGTGCAATTTTGATCTGGCTCCTTTTTTTCTATTTTTTTATTTATTATGCAATTTATGCTACATAATAAGTAAAATATTATAATATTAGTTATAATTTTTTTAAAGAAAAATTTCCATAAAAATTCAAAATAATCTTTAAAATCTTAAAAGGGTTTAGGCTTTAGATTTTTACAATATTGTGCTTGCTTAGGTAAAATTTGAGACACATATTTTGAGTTAAGCCAATCTTTTAAGTAACTTTATATGATTTTGATGTCATGCATGAACTTAACTCGACCTTTAAATGTCTTTACACTCTAAACTCGGTCTGTGTGGCTATAAAAAACTCTTGATTACCTTATTAAAAAAAAACTTATGAACAACACTGAAAATATGACAAAAATACACACTAAAATTGCAACATGTTAAATTCCAAAAATAAAATATAAAATTAGAATAGAACACTTAAAAACACATAGAAACAAAGTGTAAGCATATTAAGGCCTAAAGTGAGCCTATGATAAAGGACTCATCATACATAAACTTGGAGAGTAATAGCAGTGATATTTAAGAACAAAAATCTTCGAAATAGAAAAATATCCACTATTATCACCTACATGGTGTGGCTGATATATAAACTATCACTATATTAATGTCGATTGAGTCTTAGTTCAAATGGCATAAGTATTGTTATCTGTAGGAGGAGTGAATTCAAGTGCGCTGAAACACATTCTTCTCCTATTTATTAGTTGAGGTGGGGCTATGATACTCCAAAAGTGTTGATTTGCATTTACAACCGAAAAAAAAATTGAAGCTAAAGTAAAATATTCAAATGCAATTTGGTTTTTATTTTCTTTTGAAAATTAATTACTTATATAAATTGTAAGACTTCTCATTCACTTTCAGTACATAAATGTAAAACAAAAAAAGTATATAAACTTTTATTTGAGGCCTCAAGAGTACAACATCAATTAGTGTATAAATATTATTTTTGTACTACATATAACTAGAAACCACCATCTCAAGGCCTTTTGTGAACTTATGCATGTGAAGCTTAGAAGAGGAAGAATTCGGTAACAACTACAACACCGACAATGCCAGTGATGGCTTTGATTGCTACGAAATTAAAAGGTTCTGGTGCAAGACTGTCATTAGTGGATTTTGGGCTTCCACTATCAACGACATCATCATTCCTTTTAGGGCTAGGAGAAGGGGAGTCAGAAACTTCATCATCGGCAGTTGGGAGACTCAGCGTCAAAAGAGGATCCTTTTTTAGCCTTGAGGCTAGGAGAAGAGGAGCTTAAAAGAACTCTTTGGAGCTCCAATAGGAAATGACTTGCGTGCTCCCCTACCAGATTTGGATGGTCATAAGGATGGTGTTGGTGACTTGGCGGAAGAGGAATTGGAGGAGAAAGCCGAGGAATAAGAAGAATATGGTGAATTTGCAAGTGAAGAAGCCTTGGAAGGGGTTGCAACAGCCATGAAAACAAGTGCAACAACAATAATGTCTTGGCAGGCCATCTTTCTCTTTTGCTTTTTGATAGTTTCTTATGTTAGTACAAATCTCTAGTGAAAAAAAACTCGAACACACGAACGGAACTCAAACAGAAAAAGACGAAATAGGACAAGGCTCCAAGGCATGTATCAAGTCACTATCTTTAAGGTTATATTCGCCTCTACCTATTTTCAGTATGCAAATGAGTTCTAAGCAAATTGACCTCGATGATACAATGAAACCAATGACTTTTTGCGTTTTACACTGACGAGAATAGCCCACTACACATTGAGCAATGTATGACAAGAAATTCAATTTCTATAAATAATTTCTGCAGTAATACTTTATAAAATAATCTAATAATATTAGAAATTGAATGAAGGAAAAAAAGAATATTAGAATTTGTTGGTATGTTTTTCAAATGAAATTTCATTCCTATTTATAGGAATTTTCATGTCTTTTCATAAAGATATCTTTCATCGATAGGTGTCTTTCTGAATAATAATGTCTTTAAAATAAACACATAATTATTCATTTAATATTATAACTATTCAAATAATATTATTTAAATAGTTATAATTCTTTTTTAAAAAATCAAATAATATAACTTTTGATTAATTACACCTATTCATTTACATTTATTGGAACACTATAAATAGCTGAAAATGTTTCAACATCATTTTCTTTGTGTATAGGGGGGATGCATGTGTGTTTGTAATGGTAGAGCTTTTCTTGTGAACGGATTAAACCTTTGAAATCTAAAAAACAAATTAAGGTTTTTGTGTTGTTGATAAACAAAAAGCCAATTTAGTAGTTACTGTTTTGTCTTATAATAAATGTAAATTCAATTGGATATTTTCCCATTAATTGGTGGTGGTGGGTAACGCGTGGATGATATGCTAAAAAGTTCATCATCTCTTTGTCTTTAAGGTTTCATACCAATTGTCATGGTTGACAGCATTGCGATTCGGAAATTTTCATGCAACAGCCAGAGCTGCGCTCTTAAGTTCTCACAAATTTGTCTTGATCAAGTTCTATACGTCTCTGTATAATGACTTTTTATATTATACAGTTTATACCAAGAGTAGCAGTGGGTGTGTGAACAAAATGGCAGCCACTAAAAGACATGACAGTACAGCCGTTGTCTTAAACCAAACAGCTTTAATTAATATAATTGATAGTTATCTGTTATGACGGCTGTCATTTTCATATACCGTACCAGATCGAAACTAGACATTCAATTGGATATTTTCCGATTAATTGGATAACACGTGGATCATATGCTAAATAGCTTTTCTCATGTCTAACATCATTGCTACTCGGAAAATTTCATGCAACAGCCAAAGCTGTGCTCTCAAGTTCTCGGCTTTTTTATTTAACTAATCTAAAAAAATAATTATGGGAATTACTTGAAATGAATGGTACACCGCGGTGATGGCACCAAGTCAATAAATCCCCCATTATTACTGGATAGTTGGTGGCAATAAAAAAAAAAACTTTTTTTGGTGATATTGCAATAGGCGATACCCATATATATTTTTTCATCTATATATTATAAAGTACAGGTATTATCCGGATATAAAAAATATTTTTTATTAGGTGTCGGCATCCAGGTGGTTGGCAACGCCAAAAATATGTTTAAGTTTTTTTCGATAATTTTTGGTGCCAACATTGTGGTGGCTAGCGTCCATGTCAATAATTTTTTTTGTCATGTTTCTAATGGCTAGCGCCCCAATAAAAAATTAATTTTTTTATCAGCTTTTTCTTTCCCAATACCAATAGGCTATATATATCAGCCATAGGTGCACTTTGGGTTTTGATAAAATGAAAGTGAGGGAAATATTTTGTTTTTTGGCTTACTGAAGAGAAATAAATAGGGGAAGAGATTGAAATTTTTTTTATCTGTTTGGGGTGTGTACCATAAATTGAAGATTTCTATTATGTATTGGTAGTGATGCATTAACGAAGTTGAATTATATATTGCCACGATAACCGCAAAGGTTTTGTTGTTAAGGGGTGAACGTGTTGGTTACGGTTTACACGAGTAGGTGGTAGTCTTCTCGGACCAAACCTTGTATCACGAGATCCTCAAACTTAGGGCACCAGATTCCCAATTGACCATTTGGAGATGAGCTTAGTGTTGTTTGGTCGAAAGATCGAATAACAGATGTCGTTGCAATTCTTGCGCAATTTTATACATCATCCTCCCTTCCCCCCATCCGAGAAGATTGATCGGCATGGTAGACACGATATGGGCAAGTGGTCCAATTGTGGCCAAATGTTCAGCACACTCCACAATGTTCAGGTTTGCTCATCTCTCTAACATACATGTCACCACAAATCCTCGTCATATGTGGTCGACCTTTAGGATGCCTATGGAGTTGCTGGTTTAGCAGCATCTCAAATGCAGGTGGTGGTACTTCCCAATTCGAGACATCCGGCATTACAGGAAACTCATTCCCCCAGATACACAATGTGTATCGTAGCATGTAGACTTCGTCTATGAATTTTTCGGCATTCAGATTAGTGGTCGCACACACTGCGTGGACATGTGCACACGGATATTGAAGGGTTTGGAACTTCCCGCACTTGCAGCGCCTATTATGAAGATCAATTGCATAGGACCTGGGTGGAACTCCCGCATGACGACTGATGTACTCTTGCACCCGGAAAGATTCCATGTCCCAAAAATACAGTTCTACATTCGTCGATTGCGCCCTCTGAGCATTGATTTTAGGGCCTTCCTAACCTCCTCAACGTACACATGCCCGGCCTCCATTTGCTTCGCTTGTCTCAGTCCCATTCTTGGCATTAATGTGGCAAGCCTGTAGAACCACAATGCCGACACCTAAAAATACAAGAAAAAATTAATTTTTTACTGGTTTGGGCCACTAACATCACGGGATAAAAAAATTTTACTGACAAGGTGCCAACCACCACTATGTCGGCACTAAAAATTATCGAAAAAAAATTGTAACATATTTTTGGAGATGGCGACCACCTGGATGCCGGTACCTAATAAAAAATATTTTTTTACCCAGATAATACATGTATCTTATGATATACAAAGGGGGGAAATATATACGGGTGCCGGCCATTGCAATGCCAGCATAAAAAAAAGTACTTTTTAAAACCCCCATTAATCATCAGGTAATAATTTTTTATATGATTGACTTGAGTGTCGGCCACTAACACTATTCATTTTAGGTTATTCCCGTAATTATTTTTGAACTTGGATCATTCTTATAAATATTAACCTTTTTTTAGATTAGTTTGGTAGAAGAGTCTGAGTTCTCATGTTCAGTCTCCACAAATTATCTTGGTCAAATTCTACAAGTCTCTGTATAATGACCTTTTTTCTAATTGACTTCATTTTCTATTAACTTTTTTATTCTTAAGGTTAACTTTTTTTCTATTAATTTTGTCGCTTATGCTTTAATATCTTTTTGATAGAAAACGCAATATTATTTTTCCAGTTTAACAAATTATATTATATTATATTTTATATATATAGTAAGTGGCATTTTTTATTTTATTTTAATTTTATAATCATAATTATAATAAAATATATCTTTAAAAGGTAAATGGTTGTATCTTAATTGTTGACACCATTTTTTTGGCGAAACAGGGTCGACTTGGATTTTGAAAATGAAAACAAAAATAGGAGTTGCCACCAATCCTTTTTGATGAGATGTGATCGGGTCACCTCGAAAAATGGTTGTTTTTAATAAGCGATTTGATTTTATCAAAACAACGATTTTTGGTCTACGAAATTTAGAAAACGGGTTCAGGAGTCGGTTACGTACGAGGAAGGATTAGCACCCTCATAACGCCCAAAATTGGTACCTAGTTGATTACTTAATGCCTTGGTGTCGAAAATTAAAAACTCGAAAAGAATTTAAAAATACAATCCCTCTTTATATTATGTTATTTTAAAATTACTCGAATAAATCCAAATGAAAAATACCTCCTTATCTCGAAGTAACAAGATGTCACACCCAGTAAGTTAGGACACAACACCTCTTATTTTTGAGAGTAAGCTTGCCTTTTATTTTTTTATTTAAACCCCATTTATTTTAATTTTAAAAGGATAATCGGTTATTTAGGTTTAACGAGAAAATCGAAACCCCGTAAGTTAGGGCACGATTCTTCGAATTTCCTAAAACGCAAGATATTGCCTTATTTTAAAATTTTCCTTTTTTGAATAATGACAAGTGCAACACTTGAACGAGGTGTATTTGTTTTGTGATAAAATAAAATGGTTCATTATATGTATACAAATCAAACGCAATTTTTAAAGTGGTGAAACGAAACGGGATAATAACATAGCACACATTCAAATTATGAAAAAAATGTAAATAAACAAGTTATAACGTTCATAATGATAATGACCACACCACATGCATCATTTTAACATACCCATATTGATAATCCAAGCAAACGAAACGAAATAATAGGAAACAATTCTACGTAACTAATAGTCTAAAATAAGTAATTTACAAGAATTTTTCAAAATAAATAATAAAATATTTCAAATAAACAATATATAAGAACTTAAAATGAACAATAAAAATGTTAAAAAATAAAAAATAAATAACAGTAATAATGTATAAAACAATTTTTAAATTAAAGATAATATAGAAAAATTTTAAAAGATAATATATATATATGATAGTTTGAACTAAATAGTATACTATAAGAATACTAGATAACAACTTAAAGTAAATAATATATATAATTTAAAATAATAATAATAAAAGACCCCATTTTTAAAAATAAAATAAATAAGTTAAATGATCTAAGGACGAGATTAAAAACGAAATAAAATCCGGGGGGTTTAAATTGTAAATAAATAAAAGAGGATTGCTAGGGACCGAAATGAAACACGTGCCAGGAACAAGGGACCGATCGCGCAATATTTCCATAACCAAAACGCGGCGTTCAGCGCAGATTAAAATGAAACCACCAGAAAGTTTTGTGGCAGCAATGTAAATAAAAAAGGGGACCTGATTGCGCTATGTTGCAAAAAAGAAGGGGCTTAACATGCAATTAGCCCCTCCAAGCAAAAACACGCGGATCTACTACTGGGTCGGGTCGCATGCGCGGGTCAGAAGTGAAACGACGTCGTTTGGGCCATTGTTGCCTAAACCCAAAACGGCGTCGTTTTATTCACAATATAAATGCTAAAAAAATCAGAAAAAAGAAGTTTAACCCTTATTTTAAAAAAAACAAAGAGCTCAAACACTCTCTCTCTCGCGCATCCCCAAATTCGGCCGATAATGTCGTCACCTGCGCCGCCGTGACCCCGCCGTAGGTGGTGATCGGAAGCGACACGGAGGTCACCTTTTGGCCCGTTTCTCAAACGCCTGAAGGCTTAGGCTTCTGGGCCTTAAGACCGCAAGAAAAAGAAACCTTCTTGGCCCCCCTCCGGTCCCGATTTCAGTGACCAAGATGGCTCCGGTGACAGAGAGAGGGCTCCGGCGATGGACAGTGACGCCGAGGTAAGCTTTTTGCTTCTTTTTTTTTTGCTTTCAGATATACAAAAAGAAAAATAAAAATAATGCTAAAGCAAATTTAAATACTTTAACCGAGAATCAAGATTTCACCTTTTATTTTTTGCTTTTTATTTCTTAATAATCGTAAAAAAAAAGGAAGAAGTGTTACAGTGCCCCTATTCGGTTTTTATAACCGATTTCAAGAAAAAACTTTAAACTTCTATTTTGTTGTTTTCGATTTGTTTTTCCGCTCTTGTCCCTTCGTGTGTTGTTTTTTTTCTATTTGGCTTTTTTCCGTTGCGTATTGCCTTGGTTTTGCAGGAGTCAAACGCGTGGACGGCCGGCGATTGGCGAGTCTCGAGCGGTGGCGACGTGCAGTGCAGGGAGCGCATGCGGCGTAGTGGCTTAGGGCTAGGGTTTCTTTGCTGAAAATTTTTAATTTGTGGGCTTGAGTTTGGGCTTAGGGTTAATAATTAGGCTTGGGTTGTTGTTTGGATTTGTAACTGGGTTTGGGCTTTCGAGTTTTGGGCCCCGGGCAAAATGGCTATTACATTAATTTCTTAAAACCAATACATACATATTCATGCGATTTCATTGGTTTTTTTTTCATTATTTTTTATATATTTATTTTTATATTAACAAGAATCATTCATATCTATACATATATTCATGCAATTAAAAATATATCAGAAGATAATTATAAAAAATTATATCTTAATCTTATCCGATTCTTTTATTATTGTTTAGTTTACTTTTTAATATTTTTATTTTGTTCAACAAAATATTCCATGCTTTTCTAAGATTATTTTAAAAATATAGGTATATATATTTAAAAATTAATTATTATAAATATATATTTTCAAAAATGTTATTTATCCGGTATAATATCACTCATATCATCAAATTTTGACAAAATCTAAATTTATGTATAAAAAATAAAAAATTATAAGTACCAAAATAGATTTAACTACCAAATTTAGGGACTAAAAATTATATTATCCATATTATACATTTTATGGTTTATATCGGCTATTTTACCCATTTGACCCCCCCAAAAATAATATTTACAAAAATAACTCTGGTTCAAAAATATTTACCCAAATGACCTAAAATGAACAGTAAAATTGGGTTATGAGAACTAGATGGCTGACACCACTATTTTTTCTATTAAAAAAATGATTTTTGGGGTTTTAGACACTAGATGGCCGGCACCCATGTATTTTTTTTTCAAAAAAAAAATTTGAGGGTGCTGGCACACTGATTAAAAAGGATCGGTGGCGACTCGATTTTAAGTTTTCATTTTTAAAATAAAAAAAGGGTAAACTACACCCATGGTCACTTTTGTTTACCTTAGGTTACATTTCAGTCACTTATATTTGAAATGTTACGTATTAGTCACTTACGTTATCGTGTTTAACATTTTAGTCACTGAGCCGTTAATTGTCGTTAATGGTGTAATGGTAAGCTGACGTGGCATGTTAAATAATCATTTCAAACAAAAAATTTAGGTTAAATTGTACAATTGGTCCCCATAAATTTTCATTTTGAGCAATTTATTTCTTTTATGTTCTTTTAACTTTCTTTCTTTTTTTTTCTTTTTTTTTCCATTCTCTTCTGCTTCTCCCTCTGTTTTTCTACCTTCTTTATTTCTTTTAACATACCAGAAAGTCGAATTGGTAGTGAAGAAAGAAGCATGGTATGGGTTTATGGGTTTTGGTTATAGGCAAATGATGACAGTCAACTTCCTACTTCTTTTTTCATTGCCAATTCAACTTTCTAATATGTTAAAAGAAATGGAAAATGTATGAAAACAGAGGGAGAAACAAAAGAGAATGGAAAAAAAGAGGAAAGTTTAAAGCACATAAAAGAAAAAAATTAAATTACTTAAAACGAAAAAAATATAGGAATCAATTGTATAATTTAACCTAAAATTAATGATGATTTAACGTGCCACGTCAGCTTACCGTTACACCATTAACGACGATTAATAGCTCAGTGACTAAAATGTTACAACATGATAACGTAAATGACTAAAACGTAACATTTCAAACATAAGTGACTAAAACGTAACCTAATGTAAACAAAAGTGACCATAGGTGTAATTTACCCATAAAAAATTGATTTCCAAAAAAAGTTTGGACAAAGGTAATTATAAAAAAATATCTTAATCCTATCCAAATTCTTTTATTATTGTTTAGTTTACTTTTTAATATTTTTATTTTGTTCAACAAAATATTCTATGTTTTTCTAAGATTATTTTAAATATAAATCATTTCAAAAGGTATATATATTTAAAAATTAATTATTATAAATAAATTTTTGAAAAATGTTATCTATTCGGTATAATATCACTCATAGCATCAAATTTTAATAAAATTTAAATTTAATTATAAAAAAATTATAAATACTAAAATAAATTTAACTGCTAAATTGAGAGACCAAAAATTATATTATCCATATTATACATTATATAGTTTATGTTAATATAGTACTGTGTATTGGGCGTGCGGCACAGTATGAACAAAATGGCAGCCACTAAAACACTGTGGTCACCTTTAAGCCTGCAAACAAAGACATCACAATACAGCAGTAATCTTAAACCAAACAGCTTCCACATCTCCGTGTAGGGTGTTTTAAGCCCCCCACTCAACTTTAACTTAAATGTAATTACATAAAATATTCAAAAATTTGAACCTCGTGCGTTACCCAATTAAATGCCTTTTTTAGTTTTTAGTCTATTTGTAAGTTAAGTTCGTCTTCTTTTTACTATTATTATTTTTAAAAATAATAAATTTAAAAAATTATATATATTTCTTATTTAAATTACTCAAATATGCCCCCACAAGAATTTTTCGAAAATTTTTTAGAGATATATTTGGGTAATTTAAATAAGAATTATATATAATTTTTTAAGTTTATTGTTTTTAAAAAATGAAAAGGGTTTATTTTAGTTATTGTTGTATTTTAAAGGGTTATTTAAATTTAATTTCAAAAGAAAATAGACTTAACAAGCAAATAGACCAAAAGTTTAAAAAATCTAGTGGATGGGCATCACCTTTTCTCATCCAATCTAAAAGGGTAATTATTTCATCAGGTCCATGAATATTTTATATAATCACACTTTAATTCGGGGTCGCCAATAACAATAGCGGCATCCCAAATTTAGAAAAAAAACCAACCAATGATTGGCCTATTATGAAGGGTGGTTTCACCAATGGCATTAGCGACACCAAGGTTCACTATTCAAAGCGAATTATTTACCTACATGATTTTGAAAGTGAGTCATTTGCATAAATAATAAAACCTTTTGGGTCAATTTTTTAAAAAAAAGCCGATGATTTGCTATTTATTTTTCATACTTTGTTTTGTCGTTGAGATGTCAAGGTTCATTGGCTGCACTCTGAAACTCTCGTGTTTAGCAACGACAAATTTATGTTTTGGATATATTTTACAGAAGGTCCCTATACTATGAAATATTTTCAATTTAATCCTCATTTCTAATTTGTATTTTCAGTCCTAGATCAATCTTTTGCCATTAATTTTAGTCCTTATTTTTTAAAAACATTTGACGAAGCGACACACATACATCGGCATTTTTATACAGGAAAAAGACTAAATTCATCAAAATTGTATACATTAAGCTTTTATAGGAATTTCCAATAACATTTGATATCACCATTCTCATTGGAAGTACGTCATTACTCAATGATTGTCGGTTTAAAAATAATAATTTCCTACAAAATTTTGCACCTAATATCTTCGTACAGATTCTGGAAAAAAAGACCAACGGCGCGGACGGAGCAAAGGAAAAAAATCCATTTGTCACGTAGCACCGGTCTGACTTTGACCTGGACTCCACGCAATACAAAATCCTTAATATATGAACTACGTAGGCGAGTCCAAGTTTTGAAGAAAGACAGCTGTCGATTCTATTTCCGTCTCCCCTATATCTGTATCTTGCTCTTCTTACTCTCTCAAAAAACACATCATGGAAAATTACAATACACCCTTGCCTTTGACTCGTGAAAAGGAGTACGAAATCATGGTCTCCACCCTCGTTCATGTCATCAACGGCACTCAACCTGACACCGCAGTGTCTGATGACAACAACGGCATTCATTACTTTAATCCCACCTGTACTCCTTTGAGGGTCAACGGTTGTGATGTTTTCCCGCGTAGCCAACAACAATTACCCACTGTGCCAGTGCCAACAAAGGAGAGGAATTACAGGGGAGTACGACGGAGGCCGTGGGGGAAATGGGCGGCGGAGATTCGGAACCCGAAGCTAGCGGTTCGGGTTTGGTTGGGGACGTTCGGGACTGCGGAAGCTGCTGCTAGGGCTTATGACAGGGCGGCTGTTAAGTTCCGGGGAGATAAAGCAAAGACCAATTTCCCATTATCAGATTACAAAACGGAGCTACAAGAAGTAGAAGAAGAAAAGAAGAGTAATGGAGATAAAGGGCAATGCAGTAAAGAAAATGAGGATGAAAATGGAGGAGAAGCATGGGAAATATTCTCAGAGGGAGAGCTTAGGGAGTTAATGAAGATGGATTAGGGGAAAGATTCTCAGAAGCCGCAGGTAAGGAACAAGAAATGCCACGTGTAAACAGATATGTGTTGCTCACTGGAATTCATATACAACAAGTACATGTGTCCTCTCTTCCCTGAAAGAGTGGTCTGCTTATGACATGGTAATGATTTTTCGAGTTGTAGCAGATAAAAAATTTATTGTTTTCATCTTGCCTTATATTTAATTTGTATATGTTTAATTTGGTATGATACGATTTTCAGAGGGAGAGAAAGTTGAAAGTTAAAATTGTTGACACCATTTTTTGGATTGAAAATGGGGTCGACTTAGATTTTGAAAATAAAAACGAGAGTCGCCACCTATCCTTTTTGAGGTGTGATTGGGTCACCTTGAAAAAGGTTGTTTTTAATAAACAGTTTAATTTTATTAAAACAACAAGTTTGGTCCACGAAATTCAGAAAAACAGGTTCGGGGGTCGGTTACGCACGAGGAAAGATTAGCACCCTCGATACGCCCAAAATTGGTACCTAGTTGATTACTTAATGTCTTAATGTCGAAAATTGAAAACTTTGAAGAATTTTAAAAATACGATCCTTGTATTATATAAAGAAAATTGAAAAAGAAGCATATTTCACGTTATTCGAAAAAGAGAATCATATCCAGTAAGTTAAGATACAATGTCTCAAATTCTCGATACGCGAATGAAAAATGCTTATTTAAAAGATATTTTAACCATCTCGGATTTAAGAATGAGATCACGACCAGTAAGTTAGAACGCGATTTTTTCTTAAAATCCCGGGATCATTTAAAACTTGAGTTTAAAAAGATTCGTGCATTTAGATTTATCGTGAAAATCGAAACCCAGTAAGTTAGGGTACAATCCTCTCGAATCTAAACACGAAATATTATTTATTCAAAACAAATTTTGTTAAATCGAGTATAATAAAAACACGAAAACCATAACAAAAATACGAAAGCAAATTACATTTTTTATGCATGGTAAAACCATAATGGATATGAAAGTATAAAAACGATATGAAATGCGATAACGACATAAAATAAATAAAAGTCGACCTTACAACATACAAACAATAAAATATACAAACAAACAAAATTAAATCTATCATTTAAAATACTAATGAAAATGAAATAAATAAATATTGAATATAATTGCAAATGTAAAGAGATGTATATGGACATGAATTTAAAATATGTGTGTATGCATAAATTATAAAATATATAAAAATATATATATAAAGTATATTAAAAAGAAGGAAAAAATTTATATATATAAAAATATGTACATATATATGCGTAGGTAGGTGTATAAAATTATGGAATATGAAAATAATGAAATACATATGAAATATAGGTGCATACATACATTGTAAAATGAAAGAAAATATGTATATACAACTTATAAAATATAGAAAAAGGATTTTAAGATATATACAAAAAGATATAAATATGTGTATGTTCATGAAAATAAAATGTGTAATCAAATATAAATATACATATATAATGTGCAAGTATATGTATATATGTAAGTTAAGAAATACGCATGAATGTGTGCATACAAATACGTATTCTAGAAACATAGGCATATAGATATATAAAAAACTAAGGTAAATGTAAACACATACACATATATATTAAAAGGATAATAAAATGATATATATATTATTAAATATCATCATGCATATACATACATATATATAGCAAGATTTGAAAAATAAAAAAAAATAATAAAAAAAACATGAAAAGCACAGTATCGCATTTTAAATGATAAAATAACAAGATAATAAAAAGGGATTAAAATACAATTTAAACTAAATAGGCGGGATAATTTTTAAAAAAGGAAAACAACGTAGGGACTAATTTCAAAAGCGAAAAAGGAAAGAGGGGTCAGTAGGGAAAATATCCCACACCAGCCAAACGACGCCGTTCAAGTGCAGTCCTAACCCATAGTCTATGGACCAAATTGAAACAAAAGAGAAATTTATGGTCGAAATCGCAAGTATGCGGAAAACTGCCCTGAAAGCGCTACAAAATCAAAGGGACCAATGGCGCAATTAGTCCATTTAGCGAAAACGCGCGGATCCTCCCCCAGGGTCGGGTCACCGCGCGGGTCGGAGAAGGCTTAAACGGCGCCGTTTGGGATTGGGTATTTAAACCCATTTTCTTCCAAAAAAATCATTTTAACCGATTCCCTAAAAAAAACCCCACATTTCCTCTCAAAAGCCAGGCCTTTGAGCCATACCAGCGCCGCCGTTGCGCCACCACGGGCGGTGGCCGGCCTCGAGCAAGAGGGCGATTTAGTTCCCGCTCCAAGGCCCGATTGAAGGCAAAATTTGTCTAACCGAAAGATCCAAAGGAGAGACCCCCTAACTCAGACTTTCGAGGCCGATTTCAACGATGGGCAGATCCCAACGGCGGCGCAACCGAAAACGAATCAGGTGAGTTCTCCTCTTCTTCCTTTTCTTTAATTTATATATAAATAGACGAAAAAAAGAAAATACAAATAAAAAAATAAAAAAGTTAAAACATCTATGAACGGAAAAGGAAACTCCAAATCACCTTGAATCTCTTTTGTTCTTATATTTCTCTGCTAATGTTCGTTTTTGTGTTACAAAAATCGCTAGCCAAACCCAAAATTACATATTTTGATGGCTTTTATAGCCGAAAGAAAGAAGAGAAAAATAGGTTTTTCTTCGTTTCTGCTTGCGTGTTTGCCATCTTCTTTGCAGGTGATGTGACGATGGCGGTGGAGTTGGTGGCTACCAGAGGAGTGGCGGTAGGTCTGGGGCAAGTGGCCGATGGGACATGCGGCGGCAGTGTCTAGGTGCGGCGCTAGGGTTTCAGACTTTCTGAAACCCTAGGCAGATTTTTTCATGAAGTTGGGCTTGGGCTAAGTGGGCTTCAGGTTTGGGTGTAAATGGGTAGTTGGGCTGGTGGGTTAATTGGGTAGTTGGGTTTTGGGTTAAGTTTGTTTTAATTTTGGGTCTGCTGGTATGGGTTTAGTCTAGGTGGGTTGGTATTTGGGTATTGGGTTATTTAATTTTGGTAATGGGCCCGGGCAAAAAATGGGCTTGTACAAAAATTACTGTGGATTAAGCTGTGAGATTATCATAGGTAAAAATGATGGTAAATATTGTACCATGTGTCAAGTCTAGGTGAAAATAATGACATTTATAATTATTTTTCTCTCATTAATTTAAATTAATTATGAGGTTTATAATAATGTTATATGATTATTTTTATAATTAATTAATTAAATTAATAATAAATAAGAGATAAAATTAAAAAGAATATCAAGCTTACAAATATTCATAAAATTTCTAGGGTAACCTATACAAATTGTCACCAACTATGCCCGAGTTCTTGTTTTGGTTATTTAATTTAAAAAAATTTCAATTTAAACACTAACATTTAAATTTGTTCCTATTTTGGTCACCTACCGTTAAATTGATAACGAAAAATCTTTTTTCTAACTGATATAATAACACATTTAGTCATCAATACTTACTATTCTATCAATTTGATCCTAATTCTAAATAATTCAATAAATTTAACCCTTTACATTTACAAAATTCTATTATTTTGATCCAAAGCTTTCAACTTTTAAAACAACGCATTCAAGATCTATAAATTTGTAAGCCCTCCCCCCGAAAAAAGAACGATAAAACAAATGGTAAGAGGCTCAAACAATCCCAATAAAATATTTTTTTTTCTAATTACAGTACTCAAACTCAAAATTTTAGATATTAAATTTTTTATCACTTAACCCAATAAGTATATGATTTGTAAACAATACAAGGGACATCCCAAGAAAACAAAAACACCCTTTTATACCGCGTGCACTAAAATATACTCATATATACAATGCACGGGCTATATGTGTATCAATTAAAATATATTTAATTATTTTGCAATTTATAGATGTGGGTTTCTAAATGTTCTTTTACGATAAATTATACTGGTAGTCATCCAACTAATAATAAATTAAAAATAATTTAATTTTTTAAGTAGCATACTTGAATTTAAAATTTAAAATTTTGTTAGGAATCGACCTGTATAAACAACGAACAATAAAATAGAGAAAATCAAACACACAAATATATATGTAAAAAACCCTCAGTTAAGAGGGTAAAAAATCACAAACAAAGGCGACTTCACTAATGAGAAAGTAATTTGAAGAGTACAATTAATATGGATATAATAAAAAACAAACCCTGAACTCGAATACAAAGGCCTCCGACTAAAACACAATATCGCTGCTTCAAAAAAGATATTATTCAAGATAAATCATTAAGATTATCAGACAAAATCTTCAAGTCCATGTGAAATAGCCAGCTAGATTCCCGAGCAAAAGGATAACGATACAGTATTGAGAAGACATTGTCGATCCTTCCTTCGCTTCCTCTCCAAAACTGATCAGCATTGTTTAGGATGAGATAAAACGTGTTCTAAGACTCTTTTGCTTATATAGAAAACAATGATGGAGGAGCAACTAAAAAAGCCAACAACATACATCTACAGGATGTCCTGAAGTTATGTCTAGATTTTTGTCCAAAGAGTTGTCTCAGACATCTATTTGAACAAGTGAGTGAACAAATAGTCCAAGAAGTTGTTTAAACAAGGATTGAAATATTAGCACAGGACAACAATGATCCCCACACTAGAGTTTAACTTTACTTATAATATGTTAAATTTTATTTTATTTTTTATAAGTTAAATAATTTATACCATATCAAAATTAAATATATAATATTATAATAAAAATATTAGAAAAGAAAGTTAATTTTATGTTTAAAAAATTACTAAAATGAAAAGTATATCAAGTTACTAAATATTAATTGATATTTATAAAAAATCAAAATAATAATAATATAAGTTAACTTAAATAAATTTGCATCAGTCATTTATCGAGATTATATTTCTTATTAACCCTTCAAATACTTTTTAAGAGTGTTTTATTTCATCACTGATAATAGTGGTTAATTTTTTCACCGTAGATATACACAGAAAATGTACTCAATCTGATGGCGGAGATTAAACCCAGGCATATGATTGTTAAAGGTATTAATGGCATGACTATAACGTTTGGTATCTTTCTTCATTCCAAACAATATGAAAGACCTATAAAATAAAATATGCAAACAATGTCCTGTACCACACAACAAAGTCCACTGTTTCCTTGAATCGATTGTCTTTTTGTTCGATCTCTTTTCTTTTCTAATTATTATCTACAAATCCACAATCAAAAGAATAAAGTCTCTCTAGGTTCCCTTCTCTTTACCTAATATTCACAGTTGAGAATCTTGCATCTATCATCTTGTATATTAAATCCACCAAAGCCTTCTGGAAAGTGGAAACCTTGTCTGAAAAGAACCTTAAAAGAACTGGTTTTGATTCTCATTAATTTCTCAGTTTTAAGTACTCTTCCTATGTACTAAATACTAATGGTATATTCATGTTCTTTATCTTCCCTGTTACTCAGTTTCCTTTAGGTGTAGATGAGTGTCGCATATGCTCGATATTTTATATATTTGCAATATTATACCTTTGTATTTCATATTCATACTCAAACAGTTAAAGATTAATGGAATTGGAATCTTGCATGGTAGTGCTAATGATATTCAACTTGTAGTTAAGTAACAAGCCTTTCCTATTGCGCCATCACCATGGCTTCCGCGTAGAATAACAACTTGTATGGATGGAAATCAAAAGTTTGGAATAAGAATATGAAACCCAAATTGGCACACTCCTTTTTATTATTTTAGATCCAGAAATTCCATTAAAAGCAATATTCTACTTGATCTTGCTATTCGATTCATTGTTATCCAGGCAATGCTATATATAAATTAAGAGAGTCACCTGACATAGATCACATCGTATAACCAAACACAGTTTCAGTTTACAATCCATTATGTCAAAGTTGAGTTTCATTGAGTTCAAATATGGATCATTGAAAAGACCAACTGATCAGTTGAACAGCATCAACAAAACAAGACAAAGCTCCTCGAACATGTCTTCTTACCAACCAAACATGGAAGAAATGAAATGGGTGTTCAACAAATTCGACACCAACAAAGATGGCAAAATCTCCAAACAAGAGTACAAGTCGGCTATGAAAATGATGGGGAAAGGAATTACAGACACAGAAATGGTGAAAGCATTTACTACCATCGACACTGATGGTGATGGATTCATCGACTACAAGGAATTCATTCACATGATGCATAACATGGAAGAAGGGTTCAATAACAATGATATCAAAACCGCATTTCGAGTATATGATTTGAACGGTGATGGGAAAATAAGTGCAGAAGAATTAATGGCGGTGATGAAGAATATAGGGGAGAGATGTAGCTTGGAAGCTTGTCGTAAAATGATCAAAGGTGTGGATGTTGATGGGGATGGTTTGATTGATATCAATGAGTTTATGATCATGATGACTCGTACCATGAAATCCTTTCACTGATCCATCTGGTGTTATTTTAAGTATTCTAGATTTGTAATAAGTAGTATTTGCAGTTTTTAGAATAAAGAGCAGGTATCAAATAGCATAAAATTTGAACATGAAATGGTTCATAGAACAGATAAAGATAGAACATTGAGTTGAAGATGTTGCAGAATGTTTTTATATAATCATCTGGCCATACGTCCTACCACTGGAGCAACTGTAATTCCTCTGCCTTGTCGATCCATGTTTGCTTGCCAACCTTTGAACCCACAATTTTATTATCAGTCAATGTAAAGAAAAACATGTGCCACCAGTTTTCTACAATAATATGCATCACATCCGAATATAGGAAAAACCTTCAAAAATAATGAGCATATCCATGCATCACATAATTTTGATTAATATAATAATAAATTAAACCCTCAATGTTTATATATTTTATCAATTTCATCATGATTGTCAAAAAATTATCTGAAAAAAATATAGAAAAAAAATCTAAAAAATTCAAAAGAATATATAAAAGAACTTAGGCTTAAATTTATTATTATACTAAATAAATTATGTAAAATTGATGGAAAACATTAATGATGTGATTAATTATCCTCATATGTTCAATTTCTAAAGTGATAGGAATTAAATTGTCTTAATCTTGGACCAATTTGCTCAATATCAAAATTGAGAGAGAGCAAAGAAGTTTTTTTCCCTGTTCAACACACAACATGGACACGTCGTAAACACGAGTACAACACAAGGTAGTTACAATCACAAGAATATGAGAATTTTTTATAATATGAATAATGATAAGAGAAATAATAAAGATATTTTTATTTAGGTTAAAATGTAAACTTAGTCCCTTTACTTTGAAAATTTTGAGATTTAGTCTATATACTTAAAAAAATTATTTAAAAATTCCAGTCCAATCATTAAAATCATAAGTTTTTTTTTGTTAAAATTTGTTAAATTAACATTTTGATTAGGTTACCTCATGTGACATGACATATGATTGTGGAAAAATAAACATGTTAAGTAGACAAATTTAACGAAAGCTACCAACAATGATAAAATTTTTCATTTTAAAAAATATAAGGATTAAATTTTTTAACTTTTAAAGTACAGTAATTAAATCTTAAATTCTATAGAAATATAAGTACTAACAACAGATTTCAACGTTTTATTAATTATATGATAAAAGTGTAAAATTAATACTTATCAATTAAACATTTACATGTAAACCAGTGCATGTAGGGGGAAGCAAGAATTATTCATAAGGGGTCGGGATATTTTTATAAAATATATATACTTAAAGTAGGCCCAACTCATTTAACACGGTATTTTTAAAGTAGGCCTAAATATGCTTCTAAATTTAAGCATTGTGAAAGTGAATATGACAAGAGAAAGAGGTATGGACTGTAAAAATAAATATGATTAGAAGGAGCAACTATGAATCCTGAATAATTATCCGTGTAAGAGAAAGGTAACAAGAACAAACCCCAGCCAACTTACCAATCCCCATATCAAAGCCACGGTTCTTGAGCTCCCTATACTCTTGACAAAGTGAGCAAGTCTCACGGAAAAAATGAACCAAGCAATCAGCACAATGATCTTAAATGGGTGTTTTCAATAACATACAGATAGACCCTTTGTTAACAATCTCAACAATTTGTCCAAAAGTAACACAAGGACAAAAAGCAGTGATCAAACAATTGGCAGGGTCATCACAACAATGGCAAAGGCCAGTTGACCATGATGAAGCACTTGCTGCTGATCCACGGAAAGGAGAGACATAGGAAGGAGGTGGTAAATTCATGGGGGCTGTTGGGTGCCCTGCTGGTGCATGTTTTGGATTGCCATGAGATGAAGTATACATATTATTTCCCTTTTTTGTTGAACTGAGTTGAATGATTTGTGGTTAGCTTGGAGTTTGTGGTGAGGGAAAATGGAAACTTGTAGTTGAAAAAGAACACATGGGGTTTGCTCAGATTTTAAAGCTTAAACCTCATTTCCAAGAAAGTGCTGGTTCCGGATGCCCCAATGCATAGTAAGTTGTAACCTTCCCCATGAAGACTGTTAGGATCGTCCTGATTAAGCAACGAACAAGTAAAAATAGTAGAAGAAATTGAGAAGATGAACACACAAATTTAACGTGGAAAAACCCCTCAAAAGAGGATAAAAAACCACGGGCAAAGATAATTTTACTATAATGGCAAAAGAATGAAGAGTACAAAAGATGGAGATAAAAACTAAACCCCGAAAACCCGAAAAACAAAGAACCCTCAAACGTAAACACAAAATTCTCTAAATGTGTTATGAGTTCTAATCTAATGGGTGTCTCTTAATTCTAAGATTGTAAAGGAGCCTATTTATAGGCTAAATTAGTAAGTCAAATAAACTATACTAATAAATGCTAAATATATTATACTAATAAATACTAAATCTTCTAGAAAGAAAATATATTTTTGTTTAACTTGACTTGCAAGCAATCTCTTAGAATTTGGGTCACACAATTCTAACAATCTCCACTTTGACACGAATTCTTTCAATGCCATCTTTTCCAAAACCCGCCACGGGCCTATCTTGAACTATGCAGGGAATTAACTGAGTCGAATCTATGCTTAGAAGCTGGAAGACTTCTAGCCTTCGACTTGTGCACTGCCAAATCAAAACTAACCCGGGTCTGATTTTCACGAATACAGTGCCCTAACTTTTCAAAACCTGCATCCAAAAGAGAACCTCTCTTCAACGAAACGGTCATACCTTTTTCCCTCCTATGACCAAGTTGCCTCCGCTTCAAATGAGTAGACTTTGACTCCGTAACGGACGAGGGACGTCCGATTTCACCGGTCACTGTAGAACCTTCCAGAATATAAAGACTGCTGGTTCTTTTACCTTTTAACAAAACGAGAGCTCCACGAGATACTTTAATGTCGCTCGACTCGATGTTGATTCTGCATCCTTTCAAGTCTAAAATACTCAAGGAGATGAGATTCTTTCGTAAATCAGGTACATACCTGACATCTGAGAGTGTCCTAATCGTCCCATCGTGTATCTTAATTTTAACAGTACCAATACCGATTATTTTACTATATGAATCGTTTCCCATGTGCACAACTCCACCTTCAACTGAACTGTATGTGGAGAACCATTCTCTATTAGGACACATGTGGAAAGAACATCCTGAATCTAGGATCCACTCAGACGTAAGCTTGGAATTATCGCTCGTTGACACTAACAAGAAATCATCATCGCCTTCATCGACCAAATTAGCACCAGCTACATCTTCCTCGTTACTCTCAGCAGCTTTTTTATTTCGTAGTTTATAACAATCTGCTTTAACGTGACCTAACTTTTTACAATAGCGACACCTTTTGTCTTGTTTCTTTGATGCTACCAAAACGGAAGCTTGCCTATCTGCTTTGCTATTCAAACCAAACTCATTGTCGAGTTTGTCTCTACTCAACAAATGACCCTTCACATCTTCGAACAAGAGTTTGTCTCTGCCATAAATCAGGGTTTCCCTGAAAGACTTGTATGAAGAGGGTAAAGAGCATAATAACAGCATAGCTTGATCTTCATCGTCAATATGAACCTCAACGTTCTTTAAATCATTTAAAAGAGTGATGAATTGACTGATGTGATCTTTAAGAAGCTCACCTTCGTTCATGCGAAACGTAAATAGACGTTGTTTCAACACTAAACGGTTAGCCAGAGACTTAGTCGCATAAAGAGTTTCTAACCTTTTCCACAAGGCGAATGAGGTCTTCTCCATCAATACCTCCTGCAATACTGTATTCGCGAGGCACAACTGGATTGCAGACAAGGCCTTTTCATCAAGCTCTTCCCATTCTGTTTGATTTAGATTCTCAGGCTTTTTCCCTGTAACAACCTTTTTCAAGCCATTTTGAACTAGAATTGCCATCATCCGAACTTGCCACAGATTGAAATTTGTCTCACCATCGAACTTCTCAATTTCAAACCTTGTTGCTGCCATCTCTGAACGGGCTGATCTATGAAAGTTAAACTAGCTCTGATACCACTTGTTAGGATCGTCCCGATTAAGCAACGAATAAGTAAAAATAGTAGAAGAAATTGAGAAGATGAACACACAAATTTAACGTGGAAAAACCCCTCAAAAGAGGATAAAAAACCACGGGCAAAGATAATTTTACTATAATGGCAAAAGAATGAAGAGTACAAAAGATGGAGATAAAAACTAAACCCCGAAAACCCGAAAAACAAAGAACCCTCAAACGTAAACACAAAATTCTCTGAATGTGTTATGAGTTCTAATCTAATGGGTGTCTCTTAATTCTAAGATTGTAAAGGAGCCTATTTATAGGCTAAATTAGTAAGTCAAATAAACTATACTAATAAATGCTAAATATATTATACTAATAAATACTAAATCTTCTAGAAAGAAAATATATTTTTGTTTAACTTGACTTACAAGCAATCTCTTAGAATTTGGGTCACACAATTCTAACAAAGACTTCCCTTGTTGAAAAAGAAATATATTACATGGGGGCAAAATCTAGGTTGGTTAATTATTTCTTATCAAATCTAATTTTCTTCAATGATACTCGAAGTAAAGTTTTTTTTAATTATAATGATTGTAAGGTTTGAATTAGTGAAAGGTGTTTATCATATTTTTATGGTTATGGGATGGATCCACGGGTCGTGTTTGTGTAGTAATTTAAATGGGTGCGTGTGTAGTTGTGTGAATTTTAGATTTTATTGTAAAAAAGAAAAAGAAGAGAATATGATACGAGTAAATTACATTCAATGTTATTAATCTATTAGTAAGTTTATGTTTTGGTCATTCATCTTCAAAAATTACAAAATGGTCATTGGATTATTTGAAATTTTTCATTTAAATCATTGGACTGTTAAAATTTTTGTTTATGCCTTCGCTGTTCATACTGTTTGCACCAATCGAAAGCTCTCATTTTCCTTTATAGTTAAAAAAACTTTAAACATCATGAATCTATGAACCAAAATCCAAACAGTTTTCTTCTCAAATCTTCGGCACTAACTATCAGATCGACTTGGATCTAAGGTATGCTTTTTTACTCATCGATGGGTACTGATTCACTGTACTGATTGTCGAATTGTTAGTTGGAGATCGCCAGCTGGACTTAAAAAAAAAACACTTAACAACTCAATGACTTAAATAAAAACTTTTGAATAGTTCATTGACTTAAATAAAAATATTTAAATAATTAGTAACTATTTTGTAACTTTTTTAAAATTAAATGAACAAAACATAAACATATTAATAATTTAGTGAACTAGGTGTAATTTATCCCTATCATATTTAATGTGCTTTGGGGATCTATAGTTGCAATAATTTAGACATTTTCACCCCTAGGAAGAATTAAATTTATATGAAAATGTTAGCATTGGTCACTGAATCTAACCCTCTAGAACTTTAAATTTGGAATTTTTTTTTCTTTGAGAATAGCAACTTCTCGATATTCAATGATATCTAATTTTTAATGTTACTATGAATTTCTTTTCTTTAATAATTTGTTTGTGTATGAGTATGGAATATCATTGCCCTATAAATATATACAAAAACTAATATAAAAATATATAAAAGGATAAACATATGGTATATTTTTCAAAATTATGTTAAAAGAAATAAATAAATAAATAAAATTTTTATTAATTGATAAATAGCTACTTATCTACTTAATATTTTTCACTCTTTACATAAATAAAATCCTATAAAGTGGTTTTTATTATAAATTATCAAAATACTTGGAAAATTAAATCAAGCAATAATTAAATAGTACTTTAGAATATATATAATTGTCTTAGACCACTGTTGGTCAAGTTGACCGAACGTTTAATAGATTTTATTGAGAAAGAAAGACATAGAAATAATCATAACATGTCCCAACAAACATCTTGAGAAATCAAAGAAAAACAACTTCTTTCCTCTTTTCTACCTTAAGGACATCTCCATGCAGTAAAGAAATTTTAAAACACAAGAGAAAACAACGATCGGGCTCAAGTTTGAGAAAAACAAACTTCTACTAGAGAAAAAGAAGAGACTTTAGCTTTTCGAAACACCTATAACTAGAAATTTATCTGAAACGATAAAAGTGTTATCGCTCTGACTCTGCCATCTCTTGAATCACCGGAGAGGTTCCTTCAATCTATCAGATATGTTAAGAATTGTTTTAGTTGTTTGCAAAACTTGTTTTAATTATTACAATTTTCTAGAATTTATATATATTGAAATTTTTTAATGATCTAAAATCTTAAGTTTTTTTTTCATTTTCTTCTGTTTTTTGAAAAAAAAATTATCTTTTTTCTATAATATATACTTTTGTAATTTTCTAAAGTTTTTTTTTTAGGTTAAAAGTCATTTTATTAATAAAATCAAACCAAGAAAATTACCAAATCAAAAGATGACAGGGTAGAGATAAACCAATTAACTCCAAACCGACAGGCTTATCTCATACGCTCGACGTACGCCCAATCTTTGCAGTCGCCATATTCACACCATTAGCACTTAGAAATGACGTAAGACTAAAAGGGGGAGAACCCCACTCCTGAAGCCGATTATACGAAGGCGTCATTGAGGCAAAATGGTGTGCCACTTCATTTGCTTCGCGACGTACCCATTTAAACCTCACATTCCGGAAATGCGAAGCATCCTAAATTAATAAGCTGAACTCAGAGTCATCAACACCATTCCCTGCAGCATTGATCACTAGCAAGCTATCGGATTCAACAATGACAGAATCAACCTCCTTCCGCCTCAGCCAGGATAATGCTTCCCGAACAGCAAATGCTTTAGCAAGGCGCGGCTCCAGTACACACCTAGTAAAACTCGACAATCCTTGCAGCCAATGCCCAGCGGGATCACGGACCAGACCAGCAATACACGTACACTGAACCACAGAGAGACGAGCAGCGTCAGAATTACAGTTATACCATCCCGACTCCGGCACAGACCAATGCCCATCTCCTCCAGCAGCAGTCGAACAAGAGGTACCAGCAACCTCAAACACACGTCTAGCAGCTTGCCAACTGTGCAAAAAAGAGGTGGCCAACCAACAATTTGATCCGCACCAGCAACAGCGCCCTTCCAAACGTACAAATTCTGATGAAACCAGCAGCTCCATAATCTATAATCTATATATATATATAAACACTACTTTGGAAACATTTTTGAACCAACTAGAATGTAATCTTTATTTTCTATCCTATTAATAAATTAATTTTAAAAATAATTATAATTTAATTTAGAATTATTAGTTAAAAAATTGTGATAATTATAATTAATTTATAATTCTTAATAAAAAAATTGATGTAAAAAGGTTGTGTTAATTTTATTTTTTTAAAATGTATTTATTGATGTAAAATAGAATTACTCGAATAGAACGCTAAGTATCTTTGTGGGGTTGAACCCAAATAATGCAACAGACAAACGAAAATAAGTGATGGAGTCAGAAAATTTTTTGGGGAGCCAAAATTAAATTGTATATTTTTACGATAATAAAAGTACAATTTCATAATTTATATTTATACATTGTATTATTTTTTTAATTTTTAAAATATTTATATGTTATATAAATTTTTATTTATTAATAATATTGTTTGCATCATATAAAAATTAAAATATGTTAATACCAAGATTCAAGTTAAGATTAGAGGAGGGACAACATATTTTAACTTTTTAGCCCATAGATTATTGAATTTAGTCTCAAATGCTTGATTATGACTTAATAATTAAAATAATATTGGTGTAAATTTCTTATTAATCTTATGTTTCGGTTAAACTGTCTTTGTTATTTTGGATATTTTAATTAATTAAGATTTATAAAAGATATATTTAAGATTTTGAAACATTTTTTAAGATTACTTTTCAGTGAATTGAATATTTTTATAAATTATTAAAGTAAGACCATAAAATGAAAGTCAATAGTAGATGGACAAAAAGAAATGGTAATAAAAAAAATCAACAAATTAAGTGGAAAAAATAATAATTTTACAATTCACCCTCAAATTATATAATTTTCTCTTGCTTAGGTACCTAATTTTTTTTTTATAAAAATGATATTTGAATTATTAGTTTCATTTTATTTTATCCTAAAATATGATACTAACCAATAAAAATACGACACGTGACATATTTTTATAATATACCGTGTACTTTGAATAAAATCAAATAAAATATATTTCTAATTTAATAATCCTTAAAGGTTAATTGAAATTTTTATTTTTTGAGTTAATATATAAAATGACTTAAGAAAATAAAATATATATATACAATTGGCTTAAATATAAAATTGACCCTTAAATTATATCATTTTCTTACTTAAGTATTCAAATTTTTTTATTATAAAAATGATACTTAAACTATTATTCTTGTTCTATTTTATCTTAAAACACGATACCAACCAATTAAAATATGAAATGTGCCATGTTCTTATTCAGTGTCATGCACATTGAGTAAAATGAGACGAAATTGTTTGTACTTATATGAAAAAGTGATATAATTTAAGGGTTAATTTTGTAGTTAAATAGAAATCCACGTTGACGTCAGTGACGTGCCAATTCAACCACAAAGGATAACACTAGTAAAACTCATCAAAATTACCTGACACGTGGCGCCTATGTAATCCCCAAATTCCATCTTTTTTCCTTTTTTCTTTTTACCTCTTATCGCCGCCTCTATTGCTTTTCGGGGGAATTTCTGCTTTCCCCATCTCAAAATAAAAACACGATTTTCTTCTTCTTCTTTTTTTCCCTAGAAAAAACTGAACAAAGAATTTACATTTTGCACGTTCCTTCGTCATTTTTTTACTTTTATTTTCTTTCTCCTCTCAGAAACTTTCTCGAGAAAATTTTAGCCAAACACATGGACTCTTGGCCTGTTAACTGGGAAGCACTCGACGCTCTCATCATCGATTTCGCCAAATCAGAGAACTTGATCGAGGACTCTTCGCCACCTTCTTCTCCTTCTCTTACCTCTTCTTATCATTCGAGGTTAATCATTCGTCAGATCAGACGGTCATTAGAGGTCGGTAACATTGATGCTGCCATTGATATCCTCCGAGTTCACGCTCCTTTTGTCCTGGAAGATCACCGCCTTCTCTTTCGATTGCAGAAACTGGTTAAATCTCCTAGTCTTCTCTATTTTTCTTTTTAAATTAACAGAAATGTGCTTAGGTGGAATTAGTTCTTTTGTTTTTGGAGTTGAATTTTATATCGTTGATTGCATATTTTTTTCCCTTTTGAAGAAATTTATTGAGTTGTTGAGGAAAGGAACGAGGGACGATCGTGTCTTCGCGATTGATTACTTAAGGAAGTCTCTTGCTCCTTGTGCTCTTAATGCCTATCCGGTAACGTTACCTTCTTCTTTTAGTAAATTTTCTTCGTTCTGATAATTACTGTTTGATTATGGAATTTGAAATCGTATTAATGACTACTATTTGGACACTGGTGATACTAATTTTTTAATTGCGGAACCTTGAATTAGTATTATCATTCTTTCTTCTTCTTCTTCTTTTGAATTAATGTAATGAAAATAGTCCAAAATGTAGTTTGTAATAAAATTTATGGAAATGAATTAGTTGATTTTGGAGAAATTCTGGAGAATAGGAGTTACGAGTTTTCATTAATAATCGGCATCTCATGTAACTCAAGTGCTTGTGTCGTTCCAACCTGCTTAATCTGGTTTGAAAAGTTGTGATTGTGTTATTCTTTTAGATTAGGGATTGTTATTTGGTATAGGGAAATTATGGATAAAGAGGCATGGTGACTACTGTGCTGTTATTATATATTGAAAATTCCTTTCGTAAGTGACATCTACTAATCATTAAAGAGAAGCCTTTCTTCTAATAGTTATGCTAAACTGTTTTCCTGTCACCTTATAAGTTTATGTTTTACTGAATGAATCGAGTTTTGGAGGCTTAAGTCTCCTAAACCTTTAGACAATGCACTTCCGAGTGTCTATGTTATTGACCATACGGAATGTGCATATGTTTGTAAAAGTTACTATATACTTGGTGCTCCTAGACTTGGTTGTTGTGTCACTGACCCAAAAACTGTTGGTTTTTGCCATCCTATGGGTAAAAGAGATCCAAATCTGGTCATTTTGTTACTATTCGACTTCCGTAACTTCTCTTTGGGTGATTTTTGCAGTTTAACCACTGCTTGTGGTGTCATTTTTTGGAATAGATGTAATGCTTCTAAAAATACCTAGAAAACAATTAATTCAGCTCAGGTATATTCTGTTAAAATGAGGTTGCTGATAGATTTCTGCATCTGTATAGGAAGCGTATGAGGAATTCAAGCATGTTCTTCTTGCCTTTATATATGACAAAGATGATCAAACTTCCCCTGTAGCAAATGAGGTGAGTTGGAATTAGGTCTTCTAAACAACTTTTTGTATGATTTCTGAATAAAAGGAATCTTGTGATTTATGTGTACAGTGGGCTGAGAAGAGGAGGTATGAGATTGCTGGATTAGTGTCTTCTGTTTTAAGAGCTCATTTCCATGCATACAATCCCATCTTTTCGATGGCATTGAGATATCTGATGAGGTATTACTACGACTTCCGATAGATACAATTTCATGGAGTACTTCCGTTGTGATTTGTGCTCATTTGTATTGATTCTGATTAATTTGCAATGATTTCCCTGCTTCTTTCAGCATACATAAAGTATTTTGCTTTAGACAAGGAATTGTATCACCCATTTCATATCTTACTGAGAGATTGTTGCTGGAGGAACGTGACTTCCCTGCATTACCTCCAGAGAGTTTGTATGAGGCACAAGTGTTTGATGAGGTGTGGATTTTTCCTAGCTATTGTGTTTTTAGATGTTTCTTGGGGTTAAAATGAGTCATATATTAGTCTGGGTTGATGCATGAATTTGCAGTGCTATGTGTTTATTTGTTAGATCATATGGATGCCTCAGAGTTATGTGTTGATTTTGAAATTCAGGTGGATATACAAGCCCTTGCACATGCTGTAGAGCTTACAAGACAAGGAGCTATTGATAGCTTGAGATTTGCTAAGGGTGATCTGTTTCAGGCATTTCAGGTTGTTGAAACATTTACCTATCTAATGTCTCCCTCCCCCAAATACCTTATTTTTGAAAGCTGAGGCTTTTTCGTTGTCTCTACTAAAATTAATACTGTTTCATTTTAACTCAGATATGAATGTCAAAATATTTCATGGGATAAAAGTTAGAAAATGCACTTAAATTTGGTTTTAACTTCAAATATGGAGATGGCAAAATGTGCCTCACTTTTAGTCATTGTCTATTTAATATCTTCAGATTCACACTGGACATGATGGTGTCTACTTAATATTCCAAATCCTAAAGATCTCTCACATGCATCACTTAACTTTCTGGTCCAGGCCTAGAGTCCCTAATTCGTGTTTTTGGGTTGTTGGTTGATTCATCATGACTTTTCTTGCAGAATGAAATATGTCGAATGAGATTGAATGATGCCATGCTTGATGAACTTGTTCGTGAGTATTGTGTTTACAGGGGAATTGTGGAACCTGGTATGTTCTTTCACCCAGTGAAACTCTTAACATCAAATTCCTTTTACTATTTCTTTCTTTATACGAATGTTGATCAACTTGTTCTTTCCTAGGAATGCAAACCTCATCTGAACCTTTGAAAGTTAATCCACCAGAGTCTGGGTGTTGTTCATCACTAGACTCTTCCATTGATGTGGATCATAGCACTGCTAAGCATTCAAATAGTGAAACTTCTGCTACCACTGATCTGAGTAGCATGCAAGGAATTGATGTTGAATTACGCTTTGCTTCTGAGCCCACCAACAACCTCGAAGATTGTAGTCCCAGCGGGTCACATCAGTCTGAAAGTTCAAGTCTCTTGAGAAACAGAAGCAAGGGGGCTGGTGAAAGAAGTAAGCGTAAGCGATGGAGGGGAAGACATGATGATCTTGATTTTATTTCTGGTGTTCATTTTAATCGAGACGGAAAACAAGAGGTTAGCACTACTATATCAAAGGTACAACAGTTATATTTTGGACTTCTTGTTTATATTTTTATGATGATTGATAGATAATAGCATAATATTTATTATGCAGGGAGTGGAATGTACCAGTGCTGAAGATAAATATGAAATTGTTCTGCAGATGAAGGAACTAGCTAGCAGAGGAATGGCTGCTGAGGTTGTGGAGGAAATTAGTACATTGGATCCTGACTTCTTTGTACAAAATCCTGTTTTGCTGTTCCAACTCAAACAGGTTAGTTGAGTTCATTCTGGCAATGGCTTTGTTAATTAAAAATTCTGGGTAAAATTTCTGTCTAAATTGTCCTTAAAACGCAGAGAATGTTAGCTTGACCGTTCTGTTTGTTTTAGGTTGAATTTCTGAAACTGGTTGGATTGGGTGATCATTCTGGTGCTCTAAGGGTAGCATGCTCCCATTTAGGCCCCTTAGCCGCTCGTGACCCCAATTTACTGAAGCCTTTGAAGGAGACTTTATTATCACTGCTTCGTCCAAATGAAGAAGCACTTGTGACAGGCTTGCCTTTACATGCTCTTGCAACTTCACTTCAGGTACATTAAAATTTGAAACTCTCCCAATCCATATACAAATATTTTCATGTTCTGTACTCTTGCAACGTAAGTATTCGGTTCTTGGTTTAGGTTGCTTTCGGGAGGAGGCTCGGTATTGAGGAGCCTCAGCTGATGAGGATAATGAGAGCAACGCTTCACACACACTCTGAATGGTTCAAACTTCAGATGTGTAAAGATCGGTTTGAAAGCCTTCTGAGAATCGATTCTTTGAAGGAAAATAATACTCCCGTGTTAACTTCCTTGGCCACATCAAAGTCAAATATTGATAGTTGCAGCCTCGGATCTTCACAAGCTACTATCTCTTCAACTAACGGTGTATCAGATGACAGCAGCAGTCCAAATCAAGCATCATCACAAGATGCTATTTGTGACGAGAATGCAATACTTAAAGTAATGGTAAGTTAACAATATCCCTATGCATCTAATTCGCTCGACATTTAACATGCATGTTTTAGGTAAATAAAGCATGAAATCTAACAATTATTAAAGTCGTTCACAGTAAGATGGTAAACAATAAGTAAATATGCTGATATTATTGGAGTTTTGGGTATATGCAGGAATTTCTGGCATTGCCAAGGGCTGATGCAATCCATCTTCTTGCACAATACAACGGAAATGCTGAGACAGTAATACAGCAAATATTTGCATAGATATTTTTGCATGTAATTTAAAACACGGTAATGGTAAGATATCTGATTATTTTTTGAGAAATAATTTTATTTTATTTAATTGATATATCGGTTGTATATAAATAATGCAAATTAAAAGCTGATCAAGTGCATTTAGTTTGCATCTCTTTGCGGGGAAAAAAGGGGTTCATCGTGTGATTGGATTCGGAAAAGTAATTTTAGATCTTTTTGGAATAAATTTGTGATCATTAAACAATATTTTGGTTTATAACATCCAAACTAAAAAGCCAAATCGAATGTCAAGGTTAGATTCATCAATTCAAAGTCTGTTTTTAAAATGTTATAATTTTATTTTCTGTTTATTATTATGAACACAAAATATTTATTTTTATGCTCAGTACAATTTTTGTGAATAGGAGAGGTCTAGATTAGCATTAAAGAAAGCCTATTCATCTGTATGAGAAGGGCCTGAAGGCCTATTATACTTGGTACTCAATTTATTTATATATTCTGAGAGAATCTTTTATATAAAATATATTTTTAAAAGTGTATAATTATGAATATATGTTTTAAGTAAAATCAATTCACTACGGAAAATTTGAAAATCAGATTATACTCGAACAATTTACTAGGTATAAAGAAATTGAATATCTACACATGCTAAAATATATACGACTTCAACCTATAGTTGATATCCTCCAAAGGAATAATTAGAAGTACACATGATGCTGGATTTTGCATAATTTAGAAAATCACAAACCAAAAAATTGTCACAATTAGAAGTGCTCACACCAAAATTTCGCTTGTTCTTTTGATCATAAAATTGACCTCAAAATAAGCTGTTATATCATACATGGAATTAAAGAAGTAAGAAAACAATAATGGTACTATTTTTTTTTCTCTTTCTAAGCAAAAAATTTAAGAAAAAAAATGATGTCTACAAATCCAACTTGTCTCTCTTTTTTGTGCACAGAAAACAGAAGTACTACATTCCACCGACACAAACAAACAACCATCAAACATATTTTTTCTTTTCATTTTTAATTTATTTTAACATCAAACTACGAAAAAACATGTCTCATAGGCTATAAATTTCAATACAATTTTCCATAGTCATACCAAAATAATGCTTTAATTAAACCTGTTTTATCTTAAACCATCTTATTAATAACCCCCAAAGCTAAAAGCCCAAACCCAACCATGGCCTAAAACCGAAAAAGAAAAAAGGAAAGACCTCCATTATAGATTATGTTTGGTCCTTAATTAATAATGATTTTCCCCTCAAAAAATGTATATATAAATGTTAAAAAGTTTAGGATGCCACAACCATATACAGCGTGGGGTTCACGTATGCAGACATCTAATAATATCTAACCTTTAGCAATGTAATATATAATATACAGTGTTTCGTGATTATGATGGATTCTTGTCGAAACTTCAATTCCAAGCAAAAAAGGGTTGAAAAGCACATTGAAAAGGATAGGTTGTGAAAGGAGACCACGCTAACTTTTTTGGTTACCATATAGTTAAGAGTATTAGTTTTTATTAAATACGATAATGGGTTAGGGTTGGATTCGAGTTGGGTTGATGTTAAAATTTAGGTTCGGACTTAGAAAATAAATTTAAATTTTGCCTAATAAGCTCGATTCAGATAATAAAATGTTAAACTTGACCCTGACTGAGTTCACCCATATTAAAAAAATTATATTATTTTTATATAAAAATAAAATTAAAAATATAATATATCAAATACATTAAAATAAATGTTTCCTAATAAATTGAAAATATATTAAAAAAATTTTGGTACTTAAATAACACTAAGATAATTGCAACATAGCAAGCATAACAATAAAACAAAGATATATAATATCCAAACAATAACAATAAAATAGTACAAATATAACAGCAAAATGGTAGCAAAACAACAACAAGATAGCAACAAAACAACAGCATGAAAAATTTTTTTTAAGTAGATTTGGGTCGTGCAAGGCAAAAGAACTTATTCGAGGCCTGATCCGTTTAAAAAATGGGTCTTATTTTTTGTCTAAGTCCATTTTTTAAGTTTGCATTTTTGTGCAAATCCTTTCACTTTTCAAATGGGACTTTGGACTTGGACAAATAACCCGACTTAGGATTAGATTTAGTACTTATTCATTCATGATAAAAATATATTCACATGTACAGATTATATTTAAAAGAAATTACTAAAATAAACGTTTACTAACATTTTAAATACTCGAACCTAAATAAATTTTATGAGTAAATATTTCTTGACCATTAAACTAAACACGAGAGTTTCACTTGAATTTTGCATAGTGGATTTAATTTATTATACTTTTTCAAGTCAATAATTATTGTTTTCTTTCAAAACCCCAAGAATCACTTTCATGTTCCGAGAATTGTATGTTGATATGTTCATGAAATTTAAGTTGTCCTCTGATTTTTTGGGGGTTTAGGTTATAATTTAATTATAAAACATATTAATATAAAATTATATATTTTTAATATTTTATTATTTAAATAGTAAAATAAATTTTGTTTAGTAAAGTCAGATTAAATTCATGATTTTTTAAAACAAATTAAGTTACGACATTTAATCCATGGATATTGTAGTAAATGATTTTTATTATTTAAAATTTTGTTGACATTGCTAGTCGTTCATCATATCTTCATTTAAATAAAGATAAAAAAAAAATGGAAATCATGAGCATTTTATATTCATGAATGATCAAAAACTCTTTTATTTTTATGGAAAACCTGAAGAACAACTCATTATTGTTAATAATGGCCATTCCATTCCATGCGTGACAACATGGATGCCAATACCCATATATCTATATATAAAAAGGCTTTTGACATTTGACATAGCTGGATTGGATAGCTTTATTACCCTGGATTGTTGCCAATGATTTTGATGAACTTGTTGGTGGTTCCTTTGTTAGTTTTAATGTCACTTAAACACTTGCTTTTAACATTTTCTCATATATAATTTTATATTCATTTAAAAATCCGATGATTGAATATTAATTCGATTAATATGGGTATTTTTGTTAATACAGAAAGACGTGAGTTTGAGTGCGCTGAGGCGCATTATCCTTTTATTTATGAGTTGAGATTCAAATTTCTTATTTATATTCTAAAACTTTGAAAATATAGCCTTTGCTAGCAATAGGATAAGGATAAATCCAAGATTAATGTCATTGTTTTTAAAAAAATTATATAATTCAATTATAATAAATGATGAGTTCAAATTTCATAATCACTCATTTATTTTATTCAGGCTTATAAGAACTATATATTTGTTTAAGTCAAAATGAAAATTTGTTAAGTCAATATTATAATAAAAAGAAGGATGACCTAGGTTTTAATATTCAACTTGCAAATGGGTTGAGACATCTTTGTTAATGAGTGCAGTTTATCTATGATGATTTAAGTAAAAATACCAATTGATCTTAAATTATTATTGATTAAATTCCGGTTTACTATACTTATAGTTGTAAATTTAGTGTTTATATTTTAATTTGACATAATCATTCATTGGTTATTTTAATTAAAATACCGAAGTGAATTTCCCCTTAAATATATCCTTTTCAAACATAAAAAATCTATATTGGTATAATGATTTAAAAAGAGTATTTTTAAAGGAAAAAAAACCCATGTTAGCATAGTAATCAGAATAGTTAATGATGTAGTCATTTAAATTAACTAATAACGTTACAAAGGTAGAATGACTAAATTATGTTAAATTAAAATATACATACTAAATTTTAAACTTAATCATAGTAGAGGGACTAAAACTACAATTTAAGGAATTATTATTACATTTTGAACTATGTGAGAAGATAATTTAAAAAAAGATATGAAACACCATTTAAGAAGAAGTCTATTAATTGACTAATTAGTTGCTTGTAACAAGGACTCACATAAAATAATAAGCAAAGACATGAACAAACCACAAACTAATTCCAATAAAATTGGTCCTTCTTTGAAACATTCAAAGATTGGGAAAAAAAGTTTCCACTAAATCACAAATATGGTAAAATAAAATCAATAATCAAAAAATAAAAAGTCAAAGTCACAAACCATTTAATAAATAAGAAAAAATTATATGAAATTGTAATTTCACATCATCTATATCCTTTTAAAATTCTAATTTATTATTCTTTTATTAGAAATGAATAAAGATAATTTCTTTTCTCTTAATAAATTCTTGTGTTTATATAATATTTTTTTCATATTTTCATAAAATTATTTTTATATATTTTGGGAGCATCCACTTGACACAGGCGTAAGACCGCGTGCTTTGCTTTAGATTCGAGTTTCGTGCTGTTCATATGAGGGGGGCTTAACAAGATTCTGGCATTTGTCCTTTGTCGTACAATAATTTTGCCATTAACAATTTAATTACACGTTAATGAATATTTGTTCTACTCTTTAAACCAATTTTTTTTTGAGTGATATACCAGTGAAAAGAAACAGCTGTTTCGCTTTCATGTCATTGTTTTCCACGAGGCAAAAGAAAAAAGAAAGCTTAATAAGGATTTCACTTCTCCTTGGCTTCTTCTTCTTTGGGTTTAGCTTTTCTTTGGGGTTTCTGTAGTAACTGAGAATCCAAAGGAAAAATAAATCCTTCAGCTTTCTGATTATATATATACATACACACATATACTCTTTTTTCTTCTCTAATTGCTTCAAGTTCTGCAAAAACAACAATGGCTGAGTATATCTGTGTATTTAACAAGGTACCCTTGATTTTCACTTCATTTTTTTTTTATTTTTTTTCCATGTTGGTTTAGTGATCTGGTTTCTGTTTTTGTGAAAAAAGTTGGGTTTTTTTTTTGTAATGCTTAAAAAAGACTCAATCTTTTTTTTTTTAAATGGCACTGGGATGTGTTGGTTGCTGTTAAAAGCTCAAATTTTATTTTGAAGAATATGTTAATATTTCAATATATTGATGGGTTTGAACTTTAAAAGGTTAATGCTTTATTTTCCTCTTTGTATGTTTGGATCTGGGTTTTCTTTTCACTTGTTTTTTATTCTCTTATGTATCTGTTAATTACTAAATTAGCTACTGTTTTAACTTTACTCTTTTGGTTTTTGTGATAATTTGGGTTATTTTTGCTCTCTTTTCCAATGCAGGATACGCTACTTATAAAGCCATCTAAGAAATCTCCATTGTTCTTAAGGACAATAGTTTTATTATTTGCCATGGTATGTGGTATATATATCTGTACAGTCTGTATTAAGCAGATAAGTACTACTGTAACCAAGATGAATATTCAAGTCATTCAGAGTCCATCTCCAGATTCTAACATCATTACACAATTGGAACCCCGAATTCCCACCTTGCATTATCCTAAACCCGAAACCTTTAGCAGGTGAGCTAAAAAAACCCCTTTTGTTTTGAATCTATTTTCTTTGTTTTGGTTTTGGGGTTTGGCCAAATTTGTTCAAGTTTTGGACTTTTGGTGTTGGTTGTTTGGTAGGGGTGAATGCTCGAAGAATCCGGTACGGTTCTTTGTCATATTGTCAATGCAAAGGTCGGGAAGTGGATGGTTCGAGACTTTGTTAAATAGTCATGTCAATGTAAGTTCAAATGGGGAGATATTCTCTTTACTGGAGAGGAGAAAAAATATATCTAATATTGTACAAACTTTGGAGAAAGTTTACAATTTAGATTGGTTCACTAGTGCTTCCAAGAATGAGTGCTCTGCTGCTGTTGGCTTCAAGTGGATGTTGAATCAGGTAAAACAATGTAGTTTAATTTTCAATTATGATAGTGAAATTTTGTGGTTAGGATCGTATTTGGAACCATAGTGACTGTTATTAGTTCAACTCCAGTGTTCATTCTTGGCTCAAATGTCATATTAGCTGTTGTAAACTGCCTTAGAACCTTGAAATTTGATTCATGTAGATGGTAGCTTCATATTTTTCTTATTTTTAATGGATATGTTACTCGGACTCGGGTCTGAATGTGAGATACGGTCATTTTGAGCAAAATGAAGAGTCAGAGCATCATTGTTTGTTTGTCTTGGCCAAGTTATTTTATGATCATGCGAGAAAGTTATAGCTCCTTATCAAGTTGCCATAATTATATTAGAAAGGATCAAAGCTAATAATCTATTTCGTATCAGCATGATGTTTGCACACTTGGCAGTTTTCTAGGATACTTTTGTGATGCTGTTTGGTCTGTCTTGTACATTTTCTCTGATCAATTAAAAAGTTCGATGGATTCCTTTCCTAGAAGTTGTTAGGGGATTTCAAGTAAAATCTTTAGGTTAAGGTGCCCTTTTCAGATTTGCTTGCTTTGTATTAATTGAGAAAACTGATTTTCGTGTCTTCATATTCGATATGGTGATTAGCTGTAGTGCGACCAAGCAAGAGATGGCACAAATTATTTGCATTTCACTATCCGGTTGATGGTCAATAGCTAACTGCTTGATGTATTTTCTTATGCAGGGATTGGTTGAGCACCATAAAGAAATTGTAGAATACTTCAACCATCGAGGTGTTTCTGTGATTTTTCTCTTCCGAAAAAATTTGCTTCGAAGGATGGTTTCTGTGCTTGCAAATTCATACGATCGCTATGCTAAGCTATTAAATGGAACCCATAAGTCTCATGTTCATTCACAGCAAGAGGTCTCTGTCTGAACCCTACTGTTTCTCATTCTCCATGCTCTCGATCAGACTTGTTCATTCACAATTTTGCCTTTCCTTTGTCGAAAATCTTTAACTTATTGCTAGGCTCTTAATGTAGGCCACTGCTCTTTCGAGTTACAAGCCAATAATCAATTCTGCATCATTAATAAGTGATCTGAAAGAAATAGGATCGGCTGCTGTCAAGGCTTTAGAATACTTCAACAGCACCCGTCACTTGGTTTTGTACTACGAGGATCTTATCACGAACTGTACGGTAAGGATATTAGTAACCTTTCCCTGAATCTTTATCATATTTCATTCATTAACTGAGTATCTATCTAAATGGTATCTCTATGCAAAGCATTCTTTAACTCGTGTATTGGCTCTCATGCTTGTCGCAGAAACTAAAAGATGTTCAAGAGTTTCTAGGGATTCCACAGATGGAATTAACAAGTCGGCAGGTTAAGATACACAAAGGGCCATTATCGGATTTTGTGAAGAACTGGGATGATGTGAACAAGACACTAACCGGAACGGAGTATGAAAGTTTCCTCCGTGCTGACTACTAAGAATGAAAGGTGTGAATGTTGTCTTCAGCTAATTTTTCTAGCAGAAGCTGACCGGATGGACATTCAGCGTGTTTCCTATGGCTGCCTTGAATGAAGGCATGACGTTTCGAGTTTGAACATTCCGGCAAGAGTAAGGTGATCAATACCACCGCATTGAGCACTGTACCATTTATTTGGTTGGTTTGAATTTTGTTTGATCATATAGACAGCTTGTATATGTCAGCTAATTAAGAAAATAATAGGTGAATCAATTGTTCATATGCTTAAATAGCTATTTTAAATTTAAGTTTGTCCCTTGGTGGGTGGTTGCACATACCAAGTCCATTAAGATTTTAGTGACCAGGTTGGTTTTCAATTTTTCTTACTCAACTCTAACGTGGCATGTCATGTGGTACTGTTTGATTATTTTATCAATTACGTTAATTTTAACTGTACAAATAGATGAAACTTTTAATAGAAAATATTAATTTTCTTTTTGATTTAATGTATAGTGATTAATTTACTCATTAAGTAAAAAGAAAAATACAATCTCTATAGAGATTTCTATGATATTTTTACCTTGTTTCAATATAGTTTCTCACAAAACCAATTTACAAAAAATTGAAAAATGCTAGTAAAAGTTTTAGACTGCACTTTTAGAATGCAAGGATAAACACTCCCTTAATAATATTTTCCCTAATCATCGTCATATTCTTGCTGTGAATCATACATAGGGTGAGTTTGGATGGGCGGTGCGTTTAGCTGCGGTTAGTGTAAAAACAGCGGTGGCGGTGAGATTAGATACTGTAGCGATACTGTGGCGTGAGATAAAAAGTAAGTTAAACGCACCGCACCACAGTCAATCGCCCATCCAAACGAAGCTATAGTCTCCATTAGCAGTGGGTTCTGACCATATTTGGGCGTGATTAGTCTCCTCCAAAGCACCTTGGGTTCGGACTTCGGTGGCATATTTCTATATCCATTCGGCCGACATGGCTTTTGTGCGGGCCACAAGATCAGCCGCCCCAAGGCCACCATGTTTTGTTTTTTTGTTAGTGCAAACCTTTTCTCATCGTACTAGTGTCTCATCTGGTGTAGTGTTAGCTTTGTTTTATAATATTTAGACATAAAATAAAAAATAATTAATTATAATTTTAGCCACTAACGTTTATATATTTTATCAAAATGGTCCTAATTATATTTTTGAGCTTTTTTTAATTTACTTTTTTAATAGATTTGATGAAAGTACCGTTAAAAAAGTTAATGAGATGATGTCGAATTTTATATGTAGAATATTTTTCATGAGATGTAATTTATTACTTAGATAACCTAATAAAATAATTACATGTGGAAAATAATAAAATAAATAATTCACGAAGTTAAAAAAATAACTCTTAATTTAAAGAAAATAAACGTAATTATCTAAAAAAAGATTTCAAAATGAATGCACACATTCAATATTTTCGATCTGATTTATTAATTATCTTTTTGAAACCTCTTAATAAACAAACGTGTGCATTCATTTTAAAACTTTTTTAGATAATTACATTTATTTTCTTTAAATTAAGAGTTATTTTTTTAATTTTATGTATGAATTATTTATTTTATTATTTTTCACATATAATTATCTTATTAGGTTACTGAAGTAATAAACTACATCTTATTAAAAATATTCTACATCATCCTCATTAAATTTTTTAACATTAATTTCATCAAATTTGTTAGAAAAAACAGTTTGAAAAAAAATATACAAAGGTGGGTGGCCAAAAAATACTAAAAAATATAATTAGGTTCATTTTGACAAAACATGTAAATGTTAGAAGCCAAATTTATCATTAAGCCAATAAAAAAATAGTTAGTACAAATTTAAACTTGAAATTAGAAAGATAAGTAATAACTTTTGTAAAAAAATACGATCTCTTTAAAAATAAGTGAAAAATTTTCTTTCTCTTTACCAAAAATGAGTCATAATAGTGATTAAATATTACTAATTGAATTAGTTAAACATAAAACCGAACAAAGCATAAAGGTAAAATTGAATTTACCAAACAACTCCTGCCCCAAATTATAAAAAAAAAAACCTTTTATTCTCAGGAGTCATGCGAAAAAATTATTATAAATGAATTATAATTTTTTGGGAAAATTAAAAATTAGACCCTCAAATTAAATTAAATTAACGCTTTGGTTCGAAATTTTGGTGTTGGTATAAACTAAAAAATTTGGAATGTTTTTTTGGTGTATCGCATAATCCCTCTCAAATATTAAAATTCATCATTGTATAAGTTTTTTTTCTAAACCTAAGTGCAAATAATTTCGAATTTTTATTAGTTAATGCACAAACAACTTAAGCTCTTGCTCTCCTTTTATTTTTTTAATTTTGTCTTATACTATATATAAATAAATAAAAAAGTAATGAATTATCCCACCCCTTCAGTTGGAACTTGGAAGTTAATAGAATTGGTGGACCAGAAAAGTTGCAAGCGTAAGCTTGCACAACAGCCCTCTAATTTGTATACTATTTTATGTATGCACATGAGCATCCCTTGCCTTTCAGGTATGTTTTGGTAATAATTGTTTATTCGTAATCCACTAGGGAATAGGGGTCGCAAATCAACGCCGTTAGCTTCTAAATAGGTTGTGGCCCTCAAACTCACCTTTCAGCACTATGTCATGAAAGGTCAAGGATGGAGCTTCAAGTTTCAATCCTTTTCTTTTAAAGATAATTGTTGATGAAGACTTTTTCCATGCCTGCTAATTGGACTCTTTACATATAATAAAATTTTCTTCTCAAAGTGGATGGGTTAAGGTAAGGGACGGTGAAGTGCTGCTCATTGATTGGTTTGACTTAATCGACCCAGACAAATGCAAGTTGTGTAGTCCTCTCTTTAGTTTATTTCTCGACTTCGAATATTTATCCAAAAAACAAAAAGTTTTTTTTATGTATAATTTATATATGAAATTTTATATTTTGGTCAAGTTTTTGCATTTAAAAACTAAACTTGCAGAACAGCAGAAGCAAGATTCATATCAATATCCACCCATACTATACTTACTTTAATTCCTTTTTTAGTGGAAGCAAAACACCATTTAATGTGGTTTCCTAGTCGCTAGGAACCTTTGCATTAGAACAGGCAGACAAAGAGACAATAATATTCTTTGGGTTAATGTCTTTGATAATCAGGTTTTTAACTTAATTTTAGAAGAAGCTGATCAAATATATAATCATGAACCCCAATCATTAAGTTTAATAATACTACAATTAACTGAACTCGAGAAATTGATTTCATTTGAATATCAAAGATAGGTCTTGTTGATTTTATGCATGGTTTCCCTTAGACAACCTTCAAGAGTCCGATGGAAATGATATTTGAGTGTTAAGGGAGTCTCTACACCTTTGTTATTTGAGTTGTTTGAGACTTTTTTTTATATATAAAATATTGACAATTTATTAAACGGTGTTTATGGGTTGGATGAGATGTAGCACATCAATGAATATCATGTCACTTTGGAAAATATAGTTTGGAGATTAGATCGAATGGAATCACCTTATTTGATCGCTTAGATCGTAGATATTGGATTGAGTTGGAACACTGATTGCTCAGCTGTCAAGAGTGGATGTTTACCTTGCACTTTATTATTATATTGTATTCAACTTATTCTATTATTGTTTAATAGGGATTGATATATAATTGAGAGACTTGTATATGTTATTGTACAGAGAGAATTAAACACTTAATTCTGTCCTTATGAGGAACTTTATTGTTTGAGTGCATAGTATTAAAACTTTTTTGGTTTTATAGTTTTACTTTTGAATTCACAGGGTGAATTTAGTAGTGAAAGTATTATTCTTCAGTATGCAAAAGTGAGAAAATTGTCACGAGTGTGTGATAGATTAGGATCAATTGTTGTAAGTGTTTAAGATAGTAGATATTTTTTTACTGAGCTAGGCTCGAACCAAACCACAGAAATAACTTTTATGTTTTTTTGTTTATTGCTTATTTTTCTCACAGCTAGGCTCCACCCATTTAGCTGAAAATTTGCAGTTACAATAAACAATGGAGGTTAAACAAAAGAAACACAGATATCTGTCGACTAGTAGTGTTCTAAGGTTGCATGACAACCATAAGTATAAAATACATATTATTTTACATAAGCATTTTCAAGTGGAGAAGTCATGTGAATCCCTTACCTTTTCGGAGCATTTTGGTGGCTGGGACGACGGATTACAAACCAATATGTTATTGCTGTGTCAATTCTAATTTAATCTGCAGTTGTACTGGTCGCAAGTTATTTATTTTGTTGGTATATTTTAATTTAATTATAATGATTACATTTATACATTTTTTAAGAGATTTTGAGATATTTTTGACAAACATACTCAATCAAGCAAAACCATTTTTTACGAATTTTAGTATGATTTACTTGTTAGAACAGTAAAATTTGATATAAATTTTAATAAATCAATATTGTTATATCAAATTATCAAGAACAAAAATTAAATGCAAAAGCATACTTGAATCTATTGATATCTTGAAATCTCCAAGTTTGGGAATCATAATTTTAATATACAATTTTTGCAGATTAACTTAAAATTTTAATCAATCCATCATCAATTAAAAATTAATTATTAAAGTATCTATGCATCTTTGATTCATACTTTATTTAATAATTGAAGCCTAATAAACTTTAATAAAATTAAATCACAACTAAACTTATGTAATTCTTCTTATTATATATCATATTTAGATATTATTGTTTAGAGAGATTTGCAACCGAAAGAAGTTGAATCGGAAAATATCTCCTTTTTTATCTCACGCCTTATCAAGCAATTAATTGGATGAAACTTCAATTAATGCAATCATAGTAGCTTGAAGTCGCAACAAAATTATGTGTAAGAATTATTTACGATTTTATGCGTGTCCAATTGGAATGCTTATGTATTGTAAGCAAACATTTTTGGTAGAGTTGTATCTAAATAGTTGTATGGAGTGAGTTTGTAACGAGTTGAATAGATTGAGTTTAAATCATGACTGAATTACAATTTATTACTTTTTAAATAAAGCTTCATATATATGTGAAAAAAAAATTCAAATTACATAACTAATTCATTTGCTTTCAATTTTTTTTTAGTTCCAGTTGCGTCTTTAATTGTAACTTAAATTAGAATTGAAATAATTTGATTCAATTAAATAAATTATTAAAAAATTATAAAAATAAAAAATATTTAACAAATAAAAATTAGTTGAACTGGTTTTTTACTTTGGTCAGTCTACACCAATTCTCGAATTAACCGATCTAATATGACAATGTTTCGGATTGATATCCACGTGTGGTTGGAAGTTGGAACAATAATGATACAATCTTTCCACTTCCTCTCTATTAGGTGTGTATATTCGCTGCATCTCCTCAAGTGTAGGGGTATCCATAGTCGGATATTGGGGACCACACCGTGCAAAGCCGTACAAATAATTTCAGGCAAAATCTGGTAATTGTGTGGTGGGTGGGGTGACTGTAAGTGGGACTGGGAGACATACGTGAGAGGGTCTAAGGATGGCTCGCTAAAGTTTGAATTAGAAGATTTTAAGCTGATTACTAGTCAGACAATAAGTTCTATATGTTTGCAGCTGGCTCCACTGTTAAATTATAGTGGAATATTACATTAATGTAATTAAACTATATAAAAACTATACTGTCTCTCACTCATCGCCCTCTTTAATACTGTACTATCTAATTTTTTAAAGTCATCTAGTAGAGCATAATCCAATATAGTGGGCAGATCTCAAATTTGATTTGATTTGTCTCAAAGAAAGAAGCTCCCACTCCATACAACTTCAAATTGTATAAAAATATCATTGAAGGGTCAACTTTTGTTTGCAATTAAAAACCTGTAAAAAGTAGAACAACTTCAAATCGTATAAAAATATCATTGAAGGGTCAACTTTTGTTTGCAATTAAAAACCTGTAAAAAGTAAAACAACTTCAAATTGTATAAAAATATCATTGAAGGGTCAACTTTTGTTTGCAAAATTAGAAACCTGTGAAAAGTAAAAAAAAAAAAACTGAGCAAAACTGATGCTGGGAAGAGATTGTCATTACCTACTGAGTACATGAAGCATCTGCCCCGCAATCGACGGGGCCACCCTGTAAACTTGGCCATCATAGATATGCAGGGGAGCCAGTGGAACTTAGGTTTACACCATTAGAAGGAAAGGTCATCCCAAACCGGTCCTTTCTGCCGATTGGCTTGATTTTGTGAAAGTCAAATGTCTTAGTCTAGGAGACCTCATCATGTTTAAGGTAGAGCCCAATGCCCTCTACACCATTGGAGTTAAAAGAAGAATCAAATTTTGTGGAGTTAAAAGAAGAATCAAATTTTGTTAGGATTAAGTGACCCGAATCCTTATTTAAATAAAATACAGTGGTAAAATAAAATAAAAATAAAATCCCTATAAAACTATACACTTCTTTTATTTTATTTTAGAATAAGGTTTTTAAAACCTTATTAAAAGGTTTTTAAAACTTTATTAAACTCCATCTATTTGATATTGATTAGAATAAGGTGTTTCAATCTTACTACACTCCTATTAGAATATGGTTTTACAAGCCTATAAATTGACATAGTCTACTCCTCTTGTAATCCTTCGAATTCGACATAGTGAATTTTCTTCTCCTCTGCCCGTGTTTTTTCCCAAAAGAGTTTCCACGTAAAATCAATGTGTTCTTTATTTTTCTCTCTCTTTTTCTTTGCGATAAATTGTCATTACCGGCGTTCTATTTTTACAGACTTCTTGGTGCAGAAGTTTGGACTACTGTGTTTTAAATACAAAATGTCCTCATTGGGTTTCACTTCTTGCATGTCTCTTGGTTTTACTTTATATATATGTTTGTGAGTTATTGTGTCATATATGTATGTATATGTGTATAATGTATATACTACTTCATGGTTGTATTGTGTAATTTGATAATGCAAATTTGAGCTTCGTTGTTTTTTTTCCCAAGCTCAAAATCAGATGATTCAATATACCTTCAATGTTCATACTTTTCAGACCCAGAGCTCCTGGTCATAGTCCTAGAGTTGTTCATGCTTATCGAAGCCAAATTCTAAACCAAAAGCATAGACATGCAAGCAAAAATTTGTTTGAACTATACGAAGAAATTAAAAAATCATCAAAATAAGTTACTTCCTTGTACTTGCCCCTAGTGTAACAGGTCGGTTTAGACCCTAGTCGGACAGTGGTTTCGGGACCATGAATCTGAGTCAAAAAAATATTTTAAAATTACTTTTGCTGTTTACAATATGTGAATTAATATATGTGAAAATTTCGTGTGAAAATTTTATCGTTTGTGTGCTCAATTTGATAAAAGGACTTAATCGCGTAAAATTGAAAAGTAGCATGCTATAAGTTAAAGTGGACAAAGATGGACAACCATTAAGTGTTTTATTTATGTTTTATTAATGGACATTTTGGTAATTAAATAAATAATGGTTATTTAAATAAACAAAACAAAAAAAATAGCCATGCATTCTCATCTTTTTGGCCGAAAGTTGAAGGAAAAAGAAACCATGGTTGCTTAAATATTTCGGCACCTTTAAATCTTGATTTAGATCAAGAAAAGAGGAGATCGGATTTGGATCGGGGAAAAATTAAAAATTTTTGAATAGTCGTCTGGCTCGTTCGTGTCCGTACGAGGTAAGTTCATAAGTGAATAAATTTCGTTAAATTTAAATGTATATGTATTAAATATGTTGAATTAAATTACTATGTTTATATGTATTCATGTCGAATTGATATAAGCATGGAAGAATTAAATACGAGCTTGAATCGATCAAATTACGACGTTTGAAAGTCTCGTACGAACCATAGGAATAGTTAGGATACATATGTCATGACATAGGATTCCGATATGTGATTTCGTGTAAGACCACGTCTGGGACGTTGGCGTCGATTTGAGATTTACGTGTAAGACCATGTCTAAGACATCGACATCGTATACGATTTTGTGTAAGACCCTATCTGGGACAGTGGCATCGATATTTGGTTACATGTAAGACCACGTCTGGGACGTTGACATTGTAAGAGCTTCCAAGCTATCCAAGTATCCTTATTGATTCAGAACGGTTCAACGGGCAATATCGAGAAATGAATGACTATGTGAAAGTATATCCGATTCAGGTACGTACGAAGTGTATACGATATTCAAGAATGAAAGCCGAGTATGTTTCAAATCACAATATGTGAAATACATGACAATGAATGAAATGAATGTATATAAAATGAACGTGGTGATACATATACTCGTTATATGAAATTGTAATGAAATAAGCTTAACTATATTCAAGAGTTCGAATACCATGAAATTGTGGTCCTATATTTCGAACATGAGATTTATGAAACTTGAAACATGGTTTGAGGTATGTTAGTTTGGTTTAAAAGATGATTAGATAAATGTTATTGATAAGGTTAAATTATTAAATATGTTATGTATACGTGAAAGAGTTAAATGAGCATGTTTTGATTTGTTGGTCATGTGTTTTGTATGACCGAATGTGATATATATTTGAATGAGGAGTATATATGGTTTGAACAGTGGAATTATGAAGCATGTGTAATATGACTTTGATGTATGGTAGTTAATTTAAATTTTGAATTGATAAATGAGATTGAAATGGTTGAATTTGAAAGCATGGTTTATATGTTCATTGATAAATAAGATAAGTGAAGTTACTTAATGTGGTCATAAGAATTTACGAGTATGATGAATGTATATGTGGTTGAAATTTGCTAAATTCGGCCTAGTCAAATTGAATTATAATATCATTGAGATGATTTATTTGCTTATGGCTTACTAAGCTTTCAAAGCTTACTCTGGGTATTTTTCCTATGTTTATAGAGTTTCGGAGACTTGCTCAGGTTGGAAGTCATAGGAGACCTTATCACACTATCCGGTTATCGCTTCGGTAAATATAAGCTTTGAGTTTTTGGTTATGTGGCATGTATAGGCTGGTTTTGAGATGTTTGGTTTTGAAATTTGTATATATGTATATAACCATGCGAAAATGGCTTGATCATGATACTAATGTTGGTATACATATTCGGTCATGTTATAAGCTTAATTTGGAGGTATGTTTCATGTTAAATATATTTGTGATGTTGGTTTTGTGATTCGGCAATGAGAAATGTTAATGATGATGTATAATCGGCCATGAAAGTAGCTCATTTTGGATGTATAATTTGTCTTGTTTAAAGGTTTGAAAGCTGTAAATGATGTGTTTTTGACATAATGCATATGCTCACATAAGTTAAGTTATGTATATGTGATAGCTTGCATATTGATTGTTAAAGTACAGTTTGTAATACTAAAAATATGAACATGTATTGTAATTTCTTTGATGGTCATTTAGGTACGGTTATAAATGGTACAATTAGTTTTGATTCGAGTTGTGAAATTAGTAGTTATTATTTTGGTAAAATGTGCATAATTTGGTAAAACCAAATTTTATACTTGACCATTATGTGAAGTTGTTAATGTCGTATATATATATTAATGTTTAATAAATCATGTGGTTTGGCTTGACTTAGTAAAATGTGAAAAAGTGCATATCTATAAATAGTGCTTTTGGAAAGTATTTAATAAAATAGATTTATATGAATAGATGTCTTAATATATGATCGGTATATGAAATGAATTGTACTTGGTTATAAGTTAAGTATTCGATTGCTATGATTCATTGGTTATAATGTTTGAATATTAATTTGGGTAGAGTATGAATTATAGTATCGAAGCTTGTTAGTTTGGTTTAAAATTATACTAGATGAATAGTATTGAATTGATTACATTTTTTTATACTTGAATTGAAATGAATGTCTGTTCTGTTCTGAGTTGTATTTTCATAGGTAAACCTCGTAACTCTAATCCGGCGACGGACCCCCCTATTATCATGCTTTCTTTTTTGGGTTGTAAAATTCTTTCCCAAGAAAGTAGGGGTATCAGTGGTGGGATATTAATAAATACATGCGTAATGAAGCACACGAGCTCAGCTCAGTGAAGGCTTTGAAGATATTCAGTTGGTTTAGGTACTTTTTTAGCACCGACTAAACTCAATACCAACAAACTCTGTATATATGCAGCTTCTCTTCATTTGAAGATATTACAGCTAAGCTAATATCAAAAAAATTTTGGCATTATAAAGCAGTGGTACGCACTTGCATTGTTGTGCCTTTTGTTCTAACCTAACTTTCTACCTTACCCCCCAACAAAATCTACTTTCAAGAAGGCACTAACTAAAATAAAACTAAACATTTCAAGGAATCTTCGACCGACCCCAAATATTTTTGTCTATAATCAAGATTGTACTATATTATATACAAAATGCGGCAACTTGGCAAATACACTCCACATGCTAGGGAGATGTTGTCTCTTTAGTTTGTTTTATATATACAGAGAGAGAGAGAGAGAGAGAGAGAGAGAGAGAGAGAGAGAGAGAGAGAGAGAGAGAGAGATTAATGGAATACCCTTTAAAGTTTTTTTTTTCTCAGCAAAACTTTTAAAGTTTAACCTTTTTTGCCTTTCTGTAAGGGAAACTTGAGTTAAGATTCAGCTAAAAGCCATTGAAAGCTGTTTGGCTGATGAGAAAAACACTAAAGATAGAAAATAAACAAATAATAATAATTAAACTGACATTTCTATTGTTGCTTTTCTTCAAGAGTCATCAACATGCTTATATACACTCTCACAAGTGTAGCTATCACACTCATGCAGTTACATGCACACATAACAGCACATAACAAACCCTAACCACATCAACTAATCAGCTAACAGCTAGGGTAACAACCTGACTGTTGTAACAGCTGGCAACAATACTACTATGTATATTAACATTCTCATGAAAAAATAACCCTCTGTCGCTAGAACATCCGTTTCTCAAACTTAAATCATTTCTATTTTCAACATATATACATAATAGCATAAGTATACATACCAAAAATATTTAATTCGTCTTGGTTATACCACCTTGAGAGTCTTTATTACAGCCTAATTTTGAATAAATTTAAACATATGAATGGACGAATTAATTTGAGTGAAAGTTAATTAAAACACATCAAATGAATAGTTAAAATGAACTAATCAAAACCCAAAAATGACACATGCATACGGTGGGATGAAGACTTACACATTATTATTATGCATGGTAAGACTCAAATCTAGATACTTAAGATCCTATGACCTCCGCATTAACCAACAAGCCATCCGCCTCATGCATAAAATTAAGATGAAGGGTTTGGGATTTTATATTTGATGTAAATTCTGTCCTAAACATTTTTTTGAACATGTGCATACTATATATGCATGTGAAGTATATCCCACCCGTACGTATAACAGTTATTATTAGGAGTCAAAAGAATATATGCATGGAAGATTCCTTCTGCTCCAACTGATTTAATTATTTCTAACAATTACTGAAGTTACATTTTACAGCCTAGCATGTCATGGCAAGGGCCAAGGAATCAAATGAATATTGTTTCCTTGTTATGGCTTTGCAAAGGGCTAAAAGGTTACTAGCAGTCTTTCAAGGGGTTGCCAGAGGATGGGGACTTCCTCAGATTGAGGAACCAACCATTAAGAATAAAAAGGTAAGCCCTTTTGCAAGTTTGCTAATATATAATCAATTATTCTTCTCTAAGTGGAGGTAACTTTGAATTGGTGCTCATCATTTGCTTTGGTTTTGAGTTTATGACTTGTTCAACCAAGACAAATACAAGAATATTTCTTTAGCATAAAGAAATGGAAAGTGGAGGTGACCCTCTCTATTGTTGGTGCTCTCTCTTTTTGATTAATTAAAAGCATATCCTTATCCATTTAACAGAAACATACATTAACTATAACCATACTAATAGCTAGGTATAACCGTGGATCATCACACCAATGGAATCACAAAGAGAGTATCTATTTCTTTCACAAGTATGCATACTACATGTCCTTTTCAATTAAGAAACAAGCTTCCAACTCATTGTAGAAAGGAAACCTTCTATAAAATATTGAAGGGTCAAGTTTTTGCATTTAAAAACTAGCAAAGAAAGGCAAAGGCAAAGGCAAAATTGATATCAATATCAGCATGTTGTAGTTGATATTAGGTTATATTTTCGGCTGTCCTGTAAACCATGCATTTTCTTAACATTTTTATCAACATAGTGCTATTACACTTTTGCATAAATTATTATGTATCTTTCATCTATAAATATGATCAACTACTATGAAATTTGAGAACATAGGTATCTTAATTTAAACGGAGATGGCTTTACAGTTCGTAAAGATACTAAGCAAAACTGATACTGAGAAGAGATTGTCATTACCTACTAAGTACATGAAGCATCTGCCTCGCATTCGACGTGGTCATGCAGTAAACTTGACAGTCATGGATGAACAGGGGAGGCAGTGGCACTTTGGTTACACCATTCGAAGGAACGGTCATCCGAAACCGGTCCTTTCGGCCGGATGGCATGATTTCGTAAAAGGAAAGTATCTCAAGCCCGGAGATCAGATCATATTTAAGCTAGAGGCCAATGATGCTGCTGCTCTCTACACCATTGGAGTTAAAAGAAGAATCAGACTTCTTGGTACAGAAGTTTGGACTGCAGTATGTTAAATACAAAATGAAGCTCTTGTATCCCTTCTCGGAATCAGATGATTCTTCAAAGTTGGAACTTTTAGGCTACAGCTCCCGGTCACAGTCCTGGTGCTGGGCTATTCCTTCAAAACTAAGGAAAAAAGTTTCGTAATAAGTGCTTGATTACCATGCTATGTGTACTTTATGTTTGCAGCGTAATAAGTGCTTGATTACCATGCTATGTGTACTTTATGTATGCAAGTGTGCAATAATGTCATCAAATACGAAAAACTTATAAAATCAAAATCAGTTTCTTCCTTGTACTTGTCTTAGGGTGAGTTTGGATGGGCGGTGCGTTTACCTGCAGTTAGTGTAAAAATAGCAGTGGCGGTAAAATTAGATACTGTAGCGTGAGACAAAAAGTAAGCTAAACGCACCGCACTGCACCTAATTGCCCATCCAAACCCACCCTCAGTCTTGTTTTACCCTATTTTTATTGTATTTTTTTTTTCAATTTTTTGCCCGTGTTTCACCTAATGTTAATTTTATTGCGAGTAGATCTCGTTGAATTTTTTAATAATATGATTAAATTAATCTATTTAATAATAGAGATTAATTTAAAGAATTTATAACTATGTGACAACATCATACTCACTAATGATATATAAAATTTACACCATGCGTGCTTATTAGGTACTCTAAGGTATCAAAATTGGCCCAACAGGCTTTAGAAGCCCAAGTTTTGTTGATCTTCGGATTGTGGAAAAAGGCACTTTGATTTTATTTTTTAATTTGATATATAACTATAATTTTAATAAACATTTTAATATGTTTATTAGAAATAATAAAAAATAAAAGTATGTTTAAATTAATAAGACAAAAATTATTATAATAAAATAAAAAAAGGTAAACTATACCACAGATCACTCAACTATTGCCTTTTTTCTTTTTTGGTAAATTACACTTATTAACTATCAAATTTTTTTTTAATTTGGTCACCCAACTAATTAAAAAAAATTTTTGCTTATTTTTTTTTGGACAGATGTGTTTACACTATAATTTGTCCACCAAAAGAGTTCAAAGCTTGCACAACAGCCATTGGTATATAATACTTTAAATTATATAAGCATTTGCAAGTGGAGAAGTACAGGAGAATCTCTTAACCTTTTCGGTGCATTTGGGTGGTTGGGGGGAAGTCAATCTAGGGAATTAATAGGGTTTACAAACCAACGCAGTTAACTTGTAAAAATTTGATTAAAATAGATTGCCATCCTCACTTAAAATCAAACCATAAAGTGACCATTCAGCACTATGAAAGGTCAAGGATCCAGCTTCAGGTTTCAATTGGTACCCTTTGTTGTTGTAAAAGATTAAAAAAAGTGTTGAGGAATTAAGCTAACTCATCCCCACATTATAAATACCAGGGAATTTAAAGCAGCTAACTCACTTCATTCTTTCGTAGCTGTCTCATACTTATAGTTTACGAGAGACATTCAAGTTTATTGATTTCCTACCTATGGAATTCAGACCCATGCATACATTTGCTGTCTTTCTTCTAATTGCCTGTTATTTAGTTCTCTCAGTCGAGGGAAGATTTCTAAAATCACTGAGCAAAAATAATTCAAAGCAAGTATTGCCACCTCCTACACCAATTAAAGCCTCGGATTTTGGTGACTCAATTGAAGGTTACAAAGAGGATTTTCGACCCACTACACCAGGGAACAGCCCTGGTGTTGGACATTCTTTTGCAGACGTTGTTGAAGATATTGTTGAACAAAACCCAGCAAGTAGTAGCCTGCAAGGCAATGGCAAGCGTTCAATTGCAGGGCACAGCCCTGGAGTTGGTCATGCTTATCCAAATCGAAGCCAAAACTCTGAACCAAATGCATAAACATGCATGTAAATGCTACTCACAAGGTTCAATGATTTATATATATGGTGTCAGTACTCACGTGGGATTTGCGTTAGTCCTAAAGACATGGACTGAAAAGCAAGACTGGTGTGAAGCTTGGAACTAGCCATAGTTATTTAGTTATCTATATGTTTTATCACTGTCATGTATTGTACATAACCCTTCTTAATGTCTTCTTTCAAATACCTTAATAAATTGCTTCTGATATATAAAATAAAAATAATAAAAACCGCCATTGTTGCATTTTTATGAACTAAAATCATTCTCTCACAGTCTTACTACAGGTGGTGCTGCATATGATGGGGACCATCAACTAAAGCAGAAATTAATCATTTCCATTTGAGGGAAGAAGGGATCCTAAAAATTTATAGACAAAGTAACCCAAAAAGTTATGAAAGCTAATTGTTGGAAATTTAAGGAATTGAGATGAAAAGGGTCCAATCTCCCACTGAAATTAATGAAAAGCCAATTAAACCCTTTTGTTCTTGATTATAATAAGGCAAAAGGGAGATATGTAAATGAATGAAAGAGTGCTCGGAAGTGACTTAGTGGACATGAATGCTTAAAGCCATCGTATTCTTTCTGCCAAAATCGATTGTCTTTTTATGTTTTTAGTGAAATTTTTTGGATAGAATATGTATTTTTTTTATAAATTTGAAGTTTAATATACTATTATTTTAAGAATTTAATCATTCTATTTTTTGAATTTTAAAATTTAAATTTAATTATTAATGTTGTTAAAATTATTTTGTTAAATTCAAGTTTATTATAACTTCATATTTCAATTACATTGCTATTAAGTGAATTTTTTTATTTCAAAATGTTACATTAATAAATTTAACAAAAAAAATGATATTAATAATTGAAATTAAATTTTAAAATCTTAAAAGTAAATGAACTAAAATCATAAAAATAGGGAATAAATTTTAAATTCTAATAAATCATAATGTGCATGGGGAGTCGAGACCATGATTTGTGTTCAGTAATTAATTACATTTTCATCAATAAATGATCAATAGTATGACAGGAGTTCCTTTTTCCCACTATGCTTTTTCTTTTGTGTTTCTATTTCCATTTTCATCAATATTATGACCAAAAAAACTCCGTTGCGAAGCACGGGCAACACTAGTATAATTTAAATATTACCCTTTGCACTCTAGGAGAAGAAAAGGAGATTAAGTAAATAATCTAACAGTTGCATGGCCCATGCAAAGCACTGATTGTGTGCACGCATGTGAATAAAGATACGAGTATATAAAGAAAGCATATAATCAAATATCAGGGCACAAAACAAACAACTCTCCTTTTGCTTAAGAAAAATATCACCGTCATTTTTTTGGGGGGTGTGGGGGGAGAGACGTCATTGCTAAAGAAAGCAAGTTAAAGAGGAGACTATAGAGGACAAAGAATGCGTAGAATTCAGTGCATGCTCCTACGTATTTAGATACAGCAAAACTCTCTGTATGATAAAAGTTGGCTCAGATATGTGGAGTATATCCTACCAGTACGAGTAACAGTTATTGTTGTAGGAATCAAAAGAATATGTGCACGGAAAATTCCTTCTGCTCCCTCTGATTTAGTTATTTAAGACCAGTTGCAACAGGCTCCACTGTTAAACTATAGTGGAGTATTACATTAACATCATTAAGCAATAAAAAACTATAATCTCTCTCATGACAGTTGTCTTTGAAACTGTACTATCTAATTTGTTTAAGTCACCTAGTAGAGTATAATCTATATTAGCTTTTTTCATATAGTGGATGGATCTCAATTGTGGATGTGACATGCCTTCATTTTATTTCTTTTGATGGCGTGAGTTTTATATAGAGCAAGAAGCTCCCACTCCATAGGGTCAAATCTTTTGATTTTAGAAACCTTCCAAAAAACAAAAGCAAGATTCACATCAATATGAACTTATGACACTGATATTTGGTGAAATGCGGCTGTCCTATGAACCATCCATAATGACATGGTGGTCCTACATTCCCCTTTTTTTGCCATTAGTGGAAGCTTAAGTCAACCCCAGACTTCTTAATTCGCCTCTATGGTGCCCCTTCACAGCTTTATAAATTATTGTTTAAGGTAGTATTGGTAGCTAAGGTTCCAAGGTGAAATTATTGGTCTTGAATTCCTTGTTGGTATCTTAAAAACCGATGTTTACTTCCAGTGGTTTGGTTCAATGAATCAAATATTTGAAACCCAATAAGGTTATTAATGCTCGAATTAATTGAATTCAAGAAATAGAGGGGTAATATAATTATTTGAACCTTCAACATTTAGCAGTCAATTCCACCCATTTATAGTTGAAACTTGAAAGCTTGCACCTACCATTAAACAATGAAGGTTCAAGAAAAGAACCATAGGACAGATGTGTTTTTCACTATAAATTGTCGACCAAAAAGTTCAAAGCTTGCACAACAGCCATTGGTAATATAATAATACTATTTATATAAGCATTTGCAAGTGGAGAAGTCCAGGAGAATCCCTTAACATTTTCGGTGCATTTGGGCGGTGGGGGGAAAGTCAATCTAGGGAATTAATAGGGTTTACAGACCAACGCAGTTAGCTTCTAAAAAATTGATTAAAATAGATTGCCATCCTCACTTAAAATCAAACCATAAAGTGACCATTTCAGCACTATGAAAGGTCAAGGATCCAGCTTCAAGTTTCAATTGGTACCCTTTGTTGTTGAGAAAGATTAAAAAAAAAAGAAAAACAAAGTATTGAGGAATTAAGCTAATTCATCCCCACATTATAAATCCTTGGGGATTTAAACCAGAGAACTCACTTCATTGTGCCTAGCTTTCTCATAACTTAGAAGGAGACATTCAACTTTATTGATTTCCTACTTATGGAATCCAAACCCATGCATACATTTGCTGTCTTTCTGTTAATTGCCTGCCATTTAGTTCTCTCAGTCGAGGGAAGACTTTTAAAATCACTGAGCAAAAACGATTCAAACCAAGTATTGCCACCCCCTACACGAACTAAAACCTCAGATTTTGGTGACTCAATTGAAGGCTACAAAGAGGATTTTCGACCCACTACACCAGGGAGCAGCCCTGGTGTTGGACATTCTTTTGCAGAAGATGTTGAGGATATTGCTGAAAGAAAACCAACAAGCATTAGTGTGCAGGGCAATGGCAATCGTTCAATTGCAGGGCACAGCCCTGGAGTTGGTCATGCTTATCCAAATGGAAGCCAAAATTCTGAACCAAATGCATAAACATGCATTGGTGACTGCCTCCGTCAACAATATAAATTTAAACTTGCATTCTCTAGTGAATCTTATTATTCACTCTAACACTTATTGGTACTAGCTATAGTTTTTTAGTCATTTATGTATTCATCACTATGCCATATATTGTACATCTTTGTAATATCTTCCTTCAACTATTTTAATAAATTGTTTCTGATATTTCAAAAAAAAAAATGCCATTGTTGCATTTTTATGAACTGAAATCTTTCTTTTACAGTCCTACTTCAGTGGTCCTGCATATGATAGGGACCATCAAATAAACCATTTCCATTTGAGGCAAGAAGAGATCCTAAAGATTTATAGACTAAGTAACCCAAAAAAAAAGTATGAAGGCTAATGGACTGGAGTTGAAAAGGGTCCCATCTCCCATAGAAATTAAGGAAAAGCCAACTAAACCCTTTTGTTCTTGACTATAATAAGGCAAAAGGGAGATATGTAAATCGATGAAATAGTGCTCGAAAGTGACTGCACATGAATGCCTAAAGCCAACTATGGCTCATGATTTGTTTTTCTTTTTCTTTAAAAAAAAACGAAATCATCACAACTTCCAAATTATTTACAAGTATATAACAAATTTGAAAATATAAAAGAGAAATAATGTTTAGGGTATTGATTAAAGTGAGATCTATTTACCATGAAATCAAGGTCCAACAACTGTTAGATTATATCTGTTGAGTGTAAACTCATTTCCATTCGTCAGCAAGAAACATACACAGGGTATTTAATGAACACTACATTAGCAGCAGTTATTATCTGAATATTAACTACCTAACAACTAACTTCCTTATTTAACAACTTTCTTATTCCTAACATGGCCCATGCATCTTGACTTTCTCCGTTCTTGTATGAGACTTTTTTCTTACTTCTGTACAACATCTCTTTCCATGGAAATTACTCTAAGTTTTCTTCTGAACTTGTCAAATAACCCTGCTGACAATGGTTTGGTCAAAATATCAGCCACTTGCTCCTATCCAGAGATGTGACCAACTTGCAGCGAGCCATTGACCACCTTTTCACTTACAAAAAACAAGTCTAACTCCACGTGTTTGAATTTAGAATGCATGACTAGATTGTTTGCTACAACAATGGTAGCAGAACTATCACACCAAATCAATGTCTTACTGTGAATCTCAACACCAAGTTCTGTTAGCAACGATCGAATCCATTCTATTTCTACAGTGACATGAGCTAAGCTACGATATTCAGCCTCAGCTGTGGATCTCGATACTACCTGTTGCTTTCTGGAGCTCCAAGAAATTGGATTCCCATCAAAGAAAACACAAAAACTAGATGTTGATCGCCGGTCATCAATGTCAGACCCCCAACTTGCATCAGAATAGCCTTCGAGAAGAAGTTTAGAGTTGCGAGTGAACTGTAATCCATACTCTAGTGTTCCTTGTAGGTATCGCAGAATCCTTTTTACAGCTTTGAAGTGTGTATCAAGAGGCTTGTGCATGTACTAACATACCTTGTTGACTGAAAAGGCAATATCTGGCCTTGTTATAACCACATATTGTAGGGCTCCCACAATACTCCTGAACATACTTTCATCCTCTATTGGATTACCTTCATGAAGAGACAACTGACATGTAGTCATCATCGGGGTAGGAGAGGCTTTGGACATGTCCATGGACGCTCGTTGAAGTAGCTCCAGAATGTACTTCTTTTGGCTGAGCAAAATACCATTTGAAGTGTATGTTACTTCGATCCTAATAAAGTAATTCAAGTGACCTCAATCTTTCAAGGAAAATTGAACATCAAGACTTTTTACAAACTCATCAATAGCAGGAGAGTTGGTTCCAGTGATTATTATATCATCAACATATATGATGACATATAGAACTTGAGATCCTTCTCGTCGAATGAAGAGAGAACTGTCAGCCTTAGACGCAACAAAATTAACAGCCACCAAGAACTCTCGTAGCTTATGAAACCACGCACGAATGACCTGTTTCAATCCATAGAGGACCTTTCGCAATCTGCAAACAAGTGGTCGACCATCAGCTGAGTGTTGCTCAAATCTTGATGGTTGAGTCATGTAAATCTCTTCATTCAGGTCCCCATTCAGAAACGCATTGTTAACATCTACTTGTCTGAGAGGCCACCCTCGAGACACTATAAGAGACAAGATTACCCTGATCGTCGTTGGTTTGATCACCGGACTAAAGGTTTCGAAAAATCAACACCTGCTTCCTGTAAGTAACCTTTGACAACTAATCGGCCCTTGTAACGAGCGACTGTCCCATCAGCATGTTGTTTAACTTTAAAAATTGTTGGTGCAACAGCAGAATCAAACAGACTCAGCAAGTATCTTGTCGAGCAAGCCTCGAATCTTGCTGAGCAAACAAACAATTTCGAGTTGAAGAAAGAAGAAAATAAGCTGAGGAAATTTGAGAGAATATTGATGAACAAAGCTGATTTCATTCATATGTTGAACAATGGCATAATGCCAATACATAAACCAAGCAATTTGCTTGTCAAAATCTGCATAATGATACCTAATCATCACCTACTACCACTAATACATTGAAACTTGAAAAACTAAGCTTACACACTTAAACAAAGCTGACTTAACAGCTCAATTGTCATCAAAATTACATCAATCATAAACCTAACATAGTTCTAAATGAACTAAAGTACATTACATTAACTTAAGATTACTAGATGAACAAAATAGGAATAGTTCAGCTCGTTCCAGCAGCTCCTGCACGACTTGGTCTTCATGGCCTGCATGCTGTCGAGTTTGCTGCATGCTGAACCAACTTCATCACTCCTCATTGGTTTGCATGGAGCAAACACCTAGCTTCTTTCTTAGATATTCAAACCTTGTGACACTAAGAGCTTTGGTTAAAATGTCAGCAAGTTGATCTTCTGAATTACAGTGGATCAGCTTTACTTCCTGAGCTTGCTCCATTTCTCGAACAACATGCAACTTGATGCTGAAATGTTTTGTTCTTCCATGGAACACTGGATTTTTAGCAATTGCTACTGCAGATTGGTTGTCACAGAAGATCTCAGTAGCTTCCTCTTGATGCACATTCAAGTCAGCCAATATTTTTCTTAGCCATATGGCTTGGTTGACAGCACTTGCTGTTGCCACATACTCTGCTTCAGCAGTAGATTGAGCTACTAGACTTTGCTTCTTTGAGCTCCAACAAAACATGGCTGAACCAAGGTTAAAAGCATACCCTGAGGTGCTTTTCATGTCATCTATCGAGCCAGCCCAGTCACTATCAGTGTAGCCAACCAGCTTTAGATTTCCTTCTTTGCTGTACTTCAAACCATAGTTTAAAGTGCCTTTGACATATCTCAGCACTCTCTTTGCAGCTTGAAAATGCTTCTCATTGCAGCAATGCAAGAACCTTGAGAGCAATCCTACAGCATACATAATGTCTGGTCTAGTGGCAGTCAAGTATAGCAAGCAACCAACTAGACTCCTGTAGGTTGTTTTACAAACTTTCTTAAAATCACCTTGGCTCGATAGTTTTTCTCCAACAGCAACAGGTGTTTTAGTTGCCTTGCTGTTTTGCATGGAGAACTTGGTCAGAATCTTTGTGGCAAAGCTTCTCTGGCTTAGAAATATCTCATTCTGTACTTGAGACACCTCCATTCCAAGAAAGTATGACATCTCCCCAAGATCAGACATTTCAAACACTTCCTGCATCTTGGTCTTAAAATCAGCCAGCACTACTCGATCTCCTCCTGTCACCAGAAGATCATCAACATACAGGGACACAATGAGTTGTATTTGTGTCCCTTGTTTCTTGACATACAGTGTTGGCTCACTCTTGCTTCGATCGAATCCTAGATCAGTCAAGTAGCCATCAATTCTGCTATACCAGGCCCTTGGAGCCTGCTTTAATCCATATAGGGCCTTCTTCAGTTTGTAGACCATATGCTCTCTGCCAGCTATTTCAAACCCTTGTGGTTGTTCAACATAGATGTCTTCATCTAAGAAACCATTCAGAAAGGCTGATTTCACATCAAGTTGATGGATCTTCCATTCAAGCTGTGCTGCTAAGGCAATCAGTAGTCTGATGGTGTCGAGCCTGGCCACTGGTGCAAAGGTCTCCAGGTAGTCCAAGCCATACCTCTGACTGAACCCCTTGACAACTAGCCTTGCTTTCAGCTTGTTCAAGGTACCATCAGCATTCTGCTTGGCTTTGTACACCCATTTCACCCCAATCACCTTCCTTTTGACTGGCCTTTCAACCAATTTCCAGGTCTGGTTCTTCTCAATCATGCTGATCTCCTCAGCCATTGCCTGCTTCCACCCTTGCTGAGCCTCAGCCTCTTCAAAGTTGCTTGGTTCAGCTATGGCTACATGAGCCCTTTCATAAATTTCAGCCAATGGCCTTGTTCCTCTGACTGGTTCATTATCAATATCCATTTCAGGGACATTTTGGTCTGGCTCAGCTTGGTCTGCTGCAAGTTCTTCAGAAACTTCTTCAGGTTCATGTCTTTCCCAGTTCCAACATGACCTCTCATCAAATACCACATCCCTGCTTACTGACACTTTGTTTGTTGAAGGATCTAAAATCCTATAGCCCTTCTTAACAGTGCTATAGCCCACCAAAACACCAGGTCGAGCCCTTTCAGACAATTTGTCCCTTTTAACAGCAGGTACATGTGCATAACAGATGCATCCAAAGACCTTCAGATGAGCCAGTGATGGCTTGAAGCTAAACCAGGCCTCGAATGGGGTCTTTTGATCCAAAGCCTTGGTTGGAAGTCTATTTTGAATGTATGTTGCAGTGTTAACTGCTTCTGCCCATAGTGCTTTAGGCAGATTCTTCTGAATCATCAAGCACCTGGCCATATCCATCAAACTCCTATTCTTCCTTTCACTTACCCCATTCTGCTGAGGTGTATATGTGTTGGTAAGTTGATGTTTAATGCCTACCTTATCACAGAAGGCTTGGAACTGAGCTGAGGTGTACTCAGTCCCATTATCAGACCTTATGGTCTTCACCTTGCAGCCTGTTTCAGTCTCAGCAGCAGTTTTGAACTTTCAAAACACAGTGGCCACCTCTGATTTCTGTTTTAAGAAGTAAATCCAGCAATATCTTGAGAAATCATCAATGAACAGTATGAAATACCTGTTTCCACTCAATGACTCAGTCTTCATAGGTCCACACACATCAGTATGCACCAGTTGGAGTTTTTCAGAGGCTCTCCAGGCTTGATTCGAGAGAAATGGGAGTCTGGCCTGCTTTCCTAGCTGACATACTTCACATACATCATCATGGTCTACTGAGTTGATGAAGTTTTCAGCCAGGTCTTCTTTGATCATTCGGGCCATCGATCTGAAGTTGGCATGTCCCAGTCTTTGATGCCACAGCTTGGATTCATCTGAAGTGGCTGTGTAGGCAATGTCCGACTTTTTTGTCCAGTCAACCACAAAGCTCTTATCAGCCATAGGGACTGCCATCAGTTTGGATCCACTTGGATCACTGATTTGGCATTGGTGGTCTTTAAACACAACTGAGTAACCTTTTTCCAGCAACTGAGCTATGATGAGCAGGTTTCTGTCAATTTCAGGCACCAACAGCACATTTGAAATCACTTTGGTACCTGTAAGGGTGCATATCAGAACATCACCCTTGTCTTCAGCTTGAATAAAATGACCATTTCCTATCTTGACTTTAGTTCTGCAGCTTCTGTCTAAAGACTTGAAGATTGCAGCATCAGGTGTCATGTGGTTGGTGCATCCACTGTCTAGGAGCCAACCAGATGAGGACCTTTCCTGAGCAGCTGAGCATGACACAGTAAAGACTTGCTCCTCTTGGTCACTGTCCTCCTTAGCTACTCGAGCCTCAGCTTTCATCTGTTGAGACTGATTGCACCTTGATTTGGCCTTGCTCTTACAGACTCTCTCAACATGACCCTTTTTCTTACAATGCTGACACACAGCATCTGGATTAAACCAGCATTTTTCTTCTGAATGACCAGCCTTTCTGCAGTGCTTGCAAGTCTGACCTTCTCTCCTTGCAGCATCATCCTTTAGCTTGTCTCTCCAGGCCTTCTTGCCTTTGTAGGCAGTATTTGTTCTTGCCTGAAAGGCACCTTCTTGGTGCTCCTCCAGTCTGCTTGCTCTCCTCTACTCTTGAGCATATAGAGCATTGATCAACTCTGTCAGGGAGATGGTGGACAGGCCCCTCGAGTCCTCGAGAGATGAGATTTTTGCCTCATACCTCTCAGGAAGAGTTGCTATAACCTTCTCCACTATCCTAGCTTCATTGAACTGCTCTCCAAGGAGCCTGATGCTGTTAACCACAGCCATAATCCTGTCAGAATATTGCTTGACAGTTTCTTCTTCCTTCATCTTCAAATTCTCGAAATCTCTCCTCAAGTTTAACAACTGTTGTTGCCTTGTCCTCTCAGTCCCTTGAAACTCTTCCTGCAACTTGTCCCAGGCCTGTTTTGGTGATTCACAGGCCATAATCCTTGTGAAAATCACATCAGACACTTAGTTTTGGATGCAAGACATAGCCTTGTGCCTCTTGGTCCTTTCATCAGCATGCTGCCTGATCTGAGCCACTGTTGGATTAGCTCTAAGTGGGTCTGGTTCAACATCAGAGTTGACCACCTCCCACAGATCGAAAGCCTGCAGGTAGGTCTTCATTTTGACCACCCATATGTGATAGCCTTCTCCATTGAAGACTTGAGGTGCAGCTGGTGAAAAGCTTGATGAAGCCATGGATTTGTATAACAGGTCCCTTAAGAAATAAGCTCTAGATACCAATTGTTGGTACAACAGCAGAATCAAACAGACTCAGCAAGTATCTTGTCGAGCAGGCCTCGAATCTTGCTGAGCAAACAAACAATTTCGAGTTGAAGAAAGAAGAAAATAAGCTGAGGAAATTTGAGAGAATATTGATGAACAAAGCTGATTTCATTCATATGTTGAACAATGGCATAATGCCAATACATAAACCAAGCAATTTGCTTGTCAAAATCTGCATAATGATACCTAATCATCACCTACTACCACTAATACATTGAAACTTGAAAAACTAAGCTTACACACTTAAACAAAGCTGACTTAACAGCTCAATTGTCATCAAAATTACATCAATCATAAACCTAACATAGTTCTAAATGAACTAAAGTACATTACATTAACTTAAGATTACTAGATGAACAAAATAGGAATAGTTCAGCTCGTTCCAGCAGCTCCTGCACGACTTGGTCTTCATGGCCTGCATGCTGTCGAGTTTGCTGCATGCTGAACCAACTTCATCAAAAATCTATTTGCACCCCACTGCTTGACGCCCTTCAGGTAATGTTACAAGGTCCCATGTTTTGTTTGCTAGCAAAGTTTGATACTCAGCTTGTACAGCTGCAGTCCAGGCAGTTCTTTTGAAAGCCTCAACAATAGTAACTGGTTCCTTCTCCTCTATGACAGTGGAAAACACTTTTGGCTTAAAAACTTCATTCTTTGACCGAGTGCACATGGGGTGTTTGTTAACAGTAGGAGGCACCTGTACAACAGGTGGAGACACTCGTGAGAATAGGTATGGATTACGGTGTGTAGGTGAATTTATCACATTGTCTGAACCTTTTAGTACAGAACTGGAACTGGAGGATTAGTGACACATTGAAAAGTGTGTGGACGTGGAACCAGGAAGAGCTTCAAGTGCACACAATGGTCTTGAGACCAACTGACCATTCGAGCCAACTAGTGGGACAGAGGACTGTTGGTGACAAAATCTGGCCCTAGTGTTGGTTTTTGACGAGGTAAACCCATTTTGAAATGGAAACAGTGTCTCGTTGAACACCACATGTCTTGAGACAAAAACTCAGCCATCTGGAGCCAGACACTGGTACCCCTTTTAGTTAGAACTCAGTCCAAGAAAAACGCATTGCTGAGACCGAAACTGGAGCTTATATTGCTGGAAAGGTCGTAGGTATGTAAAACAAGCGCTTCGAAATACCTTCAGCTGAGAGTAATCTGGTCTAGCTTTAAACAGTTTTTTATAGGAGGTTTTATGCTCCAAAATAGATGTTGGTAACCTATTGATAAGATGAACCGCTTGAGAGAAGGCAGACACCCAGTGTTCCAATGGCATTGAAGCACGAGCTAGTAATGCTAGTTCCATATCAACTATATGACGGTGCCTGCGTTTAGCTACCCCGATCTATTCTGAAGTGTACGGGCATGTTATTCGATATTGAATTCCCAGACTAACAAGGGTGTTAGATAAGGACCTATATTCACCCCTTCATCTGTCTGTAATATTCTGATGGATATCCTAAATTGTACTTGAACCATCTTGTGAAAGTGAAGAAAACGTTGAAATACTTCATTCTTTGATTTGAGAAAATACAACCAAGTAAACCAACTGTACATATCCACAAAAGACACATAGTAAGTAAAGCCATTTGAAGACACATGGGAGGGTCCCCAGACATCAGACACTATTAACTCAAATGAAATTGAATATACTGTTCGAGAGGCACTAAACGACAGTTTGTGAGCCTTGCCTATCTGGCAAGGTGTACAGACAAAGTGTAACTTGTTGTGTTTGAATGGAACATCGCAAGACTTCAAGATACGTACAACAGTATTAGGACACAGATGTCCAAGCCTGTCATGCCAAAGTTTAACAGAGGAGGTTGTCTGAACATTGCATAGCGAGGAGACTCGAATCTTTTGGTAGAGGGAATTCTTTGTGAAGTGGAAGGAGAAACATCAAATCTGTACAAGCCATTATGCATGTGGCCCTCCAGTAATATCATTCCTGTCTGTATGTCCTTCACAAAGGATAGAAAAGGATGAAACTCAAAATAGACTGCATTATCTCTTACAAATTGTCCTACAGAAATTAAATTTTTACAGACTGAGGGAACATGCAGTACGTTCTTTAGATGCAACAACCGAGAACCAGCTACAAAGGTTGAAGAACCAATATTAACATGGATACTAACTCACCATTACCCATGGATACCTTGTTGGTACCTTGTGGTGCCTAGCACAAACCCTTCCAGGCCATACCCTTCGAGAATCAATAACAATTGATGTTTACATAGCAAGAAGTTCTGATTGTTGAGTTTAATTGTTTCATGCTTGGAAAAGTATTGAACAGTAGTCGAACTTGAACTTCCAGAATCTGGTGGATGAATTGCTGCACCAGAGTTGCTAGAGTGGCGAGGCGTATCATCTGTAGGAATACCATCTGTAGCCATGCACACAGTCAACTGAAAAAAAATTATACCAGAAACACTATGGCTCTGATACCATGTTGAGTGTAAACTCATTTCCATTCGTCAGCAAGAAACATACACAGGGTATTTAATGAGTAGTACATTAGCAGCAGTTATTAACTGAATATTAACTGCCTAACAACTAACTTCCTTATTTAACAACTTTCTTATTCCTAAAAATATCAAGTCAGATAAATTGGGAAATATGTAGTAATATATATACTTTTAAACCGGTTACCATCTAAACAATTATAGAGAGAATACAGAGTCAAGAAAAATTTCTGAGATTTTTGAAGTAATTCAAGCAAAGCAATGGAGTTTCTAAGTAGGGGAGAGTGGAGACGGAACCAAGAATGGTGGCATCTCTTAGTAATCGAAAGGATGACGCTTCTACGAATTAATGCCATACAGTTTTTCTTTCTAATATTCCACTTGTTGGAAGCAGAGAGATCTTAGGAATCTTTTTCCAAGCATTTGGGAAGGTAATTGATTTTTTTATTTTGAATAAGAAGACCATGACTGGAGGGAGACAGATTGCAATAAAGCAGATGAATGACAAAATTTTTGGTGGCTGAAGACTCTCTGTTAACATTTCCAAGTTTGAAGGGAGAAAATATTTTTGGAGAAAAACTCAAAAAAATGGTGATAAAGAAGTTGTGGGTTCCGATTATGAGAAGAGGTGGAGTTGGATAGAAAGATGGATAGCAGTTCGAACATAGAGACTCCTCCTGATAGAAAGATTGATGGAATGGAGGTGAAGGTCAATGATAAAGGGATTAAAGAGAACACTAAATCTACAGATACTTCTTGCAATGGATTGAAAGATGAAGGAAGCTTTAGGTCTATGGAGTTGGAAAAAGTAGGTGTCCTTATCATAGCTGCGTATGTTGACAATGAAGCAAACTAGAGATTATTGTGATATTTTTAACCTTAGGGATAGAATCAGATCAAGTGGTGTTTTTGAGTTGGATGTTAAAAAAATATCGAGGAAGCAATTTTTGTCGAATTTACCGATAAGGATACTAGGGAGTCCATGGAAAAGCTTGGATTTTCATGATTAAAAGATCTTTTTACCGATGTTGAACCTTGGACACAATATTTTCTTTTGAAACACCGTATGACTTAGTTGGAAATCTATGGAGTGCCTTTACACGTTTGGGACTACCAATCTTTTAAGAACATAGTAGGACAGTGGAGTGATTTCGTGTCCATGGAATCAAACACTCTCAACTTCAGTGATTTTTCAAGAGGAGACAAATCATCTGAAATGGATTAACGAAGTGGTGGTGTTGGATTGTGGTAATGAAAGTTCCCAATTTTTGTAAAGGAGATGGGTCATATTGATTTGTTTCGTTATGGTAGTTGTAGAACTAACTTTTCCTCTTGTTATGATTCGATCAGTGAGGCAGTTCATTCATCTCAGGATGCAGATGTTAAAAAAGATAAACATGTGGGTACTAAGGTTGAAGATGGCATTAATGTTGGAATTAACTCAATCAACGAACTCATGGAACCCAATGTTGGGGGTGTTTCAGCCTGTTGTCCTTGAGAAGATATATTAAAGTTGTGTGACCCAAATTTTAAGAGATTGCTTGCAAGTCAAGTTAAACAAAATATATTTTCTTTCTAGAAGATTTGTATTTATTAGTATAATATATTTAGCATTTATTAACATAGTTTATTTGACTTACTAATTTAGCCTATAAATTGGTTCTTTTACAACCTTAGAAAAAACACCCATTAAAGATTAGAACTCATAACGCATTTAGAGAATTTTGTATTTACATTTTGAGGGTTCTTTGTTTTCGAGTTTTCGGGATTTAATTTTTATCTCCATCTTTTATACTTTTCGTTTTTTTGCTATTATAGTAAAATTATATTTGCCCGTGGTTTTTATCCTCTTTGGAGGGGTTTTTCCACGTTAAATTTGTGTTCAATTTCTCAATTTATTCTGCTATTTTTTTACTTATTACTTAATCGGGTTGATCCTAACAAATGGTATCAAAGCTAGTTTAATTTTCATAGATCAGCCTATTCAGAGATGGCAGCAACAAGGTTTGAAATTGAAAAGTTCGATGGTGAGACAAATTTCAATCTGCGGCAAGTTCGGATGATAGCAATTCTAGTTCAAACCGGCTTGAAAATGGTCGTTACTAGGAAAAAGCCTAATAATCTAAATCAAACAGAATGGGAAGAGCTTCATGAAAAGGCCTTATCTGCAATCCAGTTGTGCTTCACGAATACGGTATTGCAGGAGGTATTGATGGAGAAGACCTCATCTGCCTTGTAGAAAAGGTTAGAAATTCTTTATGCTATTTAGTCTCTGGTTAACCGTTTAGTGTTGAAATAATGTCTATTTACGTTTCGCATGAAGAAATATGAGCTTCTTAGAGATCACATCAGTCAATTCATTACTCTTTTAAATAATTTAAAGAATGTTGAGGTTCATATTGACGATGAAGATCAGGCTATGCTATTATTGTGCTCTTTACCCCCTTCATACAAGTCTTTTAGGGGACCCTGATTTATGGTAGAGACAAACTCTTGTTCGAAGATGTGAATGGTCATTTGTTGAGTAGAGACAAACTCGACACTGAGTTTGGTTTGGATAGCAAGGCAGATAGGCAAGCTTCCGTTTTGGTAGCATTAAAGAAACGGGACAAAAGGTGTCGCTATTTTAAAAAGTTAGGTCACGTTAAAGCAGATTGTTATAAACTGCGAAATAAAAGAGTTGCTGAGAGTAACGAGGAAGATGTTACTGGTGCTAATTTGGCCGATGAAAGTGGTGATGATTTCTTGTTAGTGTCAACGAACGATAACTCTAAGATCACATCCGAGTGGATCCTAGATTCAGGACGTTATTTCCACATACCCCAATAGAGAATGGTTCTCTACATATAGTTCGGTTGAAGGTGGAGTTGTGCGCATTAGAAACAATTCATCTAGTAAGGTAATTGGTATTGGTACTGTTAAAATTAGGATACAAGATAGAACGATTAGGACACTCTCATATGTCAAATATGTACCTAATTTACGAAAGAATCTCATCTCCTTGAGTATTTTAGACTTGAAATGATGCAAAATCAACATCGAGTCGAGCGACATTAAAGTATCTCGTGGAGCTCTTGTTTTGTTAAAAGGTAAAAGAACCGGCAGTCTTTATAATCTGGAAGGTTCTACAGTAACCGGTGAAACCGGACATCCTTCGTCCGTTACGGAGTCGAAGTCAACTCGTTTGGAGCGGAGGCAACTTGGTCATAGGAGGAAAAAATGTATGACTGTTTTGCTGAAGAGAGGTTCTCTTTTGGATGCATGTTTTAAAGAGCTAGGGCACTGTGTTCGTGAAAATCAGACCCGGGTTAGTTTTGATTTGGCAGTGCACAAGTCGGAGGCTAGAAGTCTTCCAGCTTCTAAGCACAGATTCGACTCAGTTAATTCCCTGAATAGTTTAAGATAGACCCGTGGCGGGCTTTGGCAAAGATGGCATTATAAGAATTTGTGTCAAGGTGGAGATTGTTAGAGTTGTGTGACCCAAATTCTAATAGATTGCTTGCAAGTCAAGTTAAACAAAATATATTTTCTTTCTAAAACATTTAGTATTTATTAGTATAATATATTTAGCATTTATTAGCATAGTTTATTTGACTTACTAATGTAGTCTATAAATAGGTTCTTTTACAACCTTAGAAAAAACACTCATTAGAGATTAGAACTCATAACACATTTAGAGAATCTTGTGTTTACGTTTTGAGGGTTCTTTGTTTTCGGGCTTTAGTTTTTATCTCCATCTTTTGTATTCTTTGTTCTTTTGCCATTATAGTAAAATTATCTTTGTCCGTGGTTTTTTATCCTCTTTAGAGGGATTTTTCCACGTTAAATTTGTGTGTTCAATTTCTCAATTTATTCCATTATTTTTTTACTTGTTGCTTAATCGGGTCGATCCTAACAAGATAATGTTTATCAGGTTTCAAAAAAAGATTAACAATCTATTGTTAAAGGATGTTGATATAATCATTCAGATTTTAGTGGTGTCAAAAGATGTACTTTCCTAATCTTATTTTTATAAATTGAGTTCGTAAATATAAAATAAGAATATTTATGGAGTTAATATGAAAATATAATAAAGTTCGATTAAGTAATTTAGTTAAAAAAATAGATGATTAAAACTTAAATATTAAATTGTAAAAGTTCAATCGCTATTAAATTTTAGTTAAGGAAACAACTTAAAGATCTAAATAGCAATTATTTAAAGAACCAAAACTATTCCCCTTCTAATGTTAGTGGACAATAATGGTGATGGTCATTTAAAGTGTGGTAATTAAGATTAACAAATAAAAAACAAGTTAATTAAGGTTATAATCATGATTAGGATAATTAAACTAAATTTAATTATTAAATATATAAAGTTAATTAAGCTAGGGGGCTGGTAGGGGCTTCACTCCTCCTAAAATGAAAAAAAAAATTCATTTAGGTATTTTAAAATTTTTAAAATTTTAAATTAGTAAAAGTAAAATTGTACTTTGGCCTCCTCTAAAAATGATAAAAAATTGATTTAATCCTTTAAAAATTATAAACATATGGACTATTAGAATGGTGAAATTACATTTTTACTATCATAAAAATTACAATTTAATTTCGACCTCCTAAAAAATTTTTTGGCTTCTCCCCTGGAAAGAAAGATAAAACTTTATCTTCTTCCACTGCCCATCATTAGAACAAAAGAAAGAAAACTTCATCCTTTAAGATAACATTCGACCGCCAAATTTTCAAGGTGATCAAACCATTTTTCATAAAATGTTTAAAGATTTATGATTATGAGAACTTAATTTAGCTAGCCCATGTATTAATTTGTTCCATTGTTAAGTTTTTAGCAAGTTATCATTGTTGAGAAATTGTTGAATTAGTTTTGAATGTGATCGATATTAAGCTTAGATTATGATAAGGACTAAACTGTACAGCTAAATAAGCTTATTAGTTAACTTTGTAATATTAAGGACTAAATTGAATAAATTGAAAACTTTCATGAGGTTGTACTATAAATAAAAAATATAGAGTCTTTAATGAAAGAATGTGAAATTAAATTTTGATCCGAAGCTAAATATTGAAAAATATGCATATCCCAAATATAAGGACTAAATTGAATAAAATATAAAATATGCGTGACTTTATATTTGAATGTGGATTGAATGAAATTTGATATTGTTTTATTTATTTAATTATCGATCGTAGTGAAAGACGATACTAGGTCGTTGCAAGTGATACGACCCGGCCTCGGTGATGAGAGTCGAGTCGTTGATGTACCCGATCGTGAATTGGAGTAATATCAAGGTTTGTCGAAGATAGGTTAAGAAAGAAGGGATAAAGGCTCAAGTTTAGTTCAAAAGGGGTTATGAAGTGTATTGAGGATGATAGGTGAATGAAAACCAAGTATTCAAGTTGAACCAACACAATATAAGTGTGTTAACCCGGGACTTATACGAATACTTAGGAAAGGTTAAATGTTGTATGGATGGAAAACGAATAAAATGGAACCTTGACCCACTATCAAAGATGATAGGAACCTCGGTATAACTTGAACGCCACACTTTGGATGCAAAGTGATAAGTTCGGATAAGAAGAATGGGTTGACGCCACAAGGGTTACTTGATAAGTCAAACGAGTCTTTGGAGAACAATGAGAGTTGTAAACAATCTCACAAAATGTAAAAACATTAATTCAAGGTTCTTCTCCCCTTACAATGAAATTTAACACATATTTATAGGCAAAACAAAAGGGTAGCCGAATGGGTAAAATTGGAAGCCAAATTCGGCCATGGTGCTTCCTCAATTTGTTCCTTAAATTATGCATGATGTTGGCCAAATGCTTCCTTAAGTTCTTCCATGAATTATGCATGATGTTGGTCAAATGCTTCCTCAAATGCTTCCTCAAATTCTTCCATGAATTATGCATGATGTTGGCCAAATGCTTCCTCAAATTCTTCCATGAATTATGCATGATGTTGGTCAAATGCTTCCTTAATTTGTTCCACAAATTATGCATGATGTTGTCCACCTCTTCTTTGCCGTCCATGTACATTGTCCTAGCAAATTCAACAAATTTACTTAGCTTAAATCTCACACATTAATTCTGCTGAACCATGACATGTTTAACATTCTGCATTTAAACAACAGCAGCATTAAACAACAGCAGCAAAACACATTAATTAACAGCATTAAATTCGTCCAAAGTACACAATATCCTGCACATTAAATTCGTCTGGAAAAATTAATTGACAACATGAATTAAATTTGTCTTAAATTTAGACACACTTAATTAACTATTAGACATCTATTTAATAGGTAATAAACTAAGACACATTAAAATAAAAATGTCCAGATTTTTAAACAAATTAATTAACTTATTCAATTAACTAATCAGCAACTTATTTATTCCATCATCTAAATGCAAACTTAATAAATTGCATTCTAGCTCCATAAGCTAGAATCCGCCCAAATTGAGCTGGGACGAGCTTGTGAGAATAACGAGCCTCGCTCGTGAGTCGAGCCAAGAAATGTTTCCAGGGCAGGGTCGTATCATCCCCCCTTCTTTAGAACGACTTGTCCTCAAGTCGAGCCATTGGTTCACTCGAACACAGCAACTTTTACTCAGCTTTCCTCGGTCGAATGGGACGGATTGGAATTGGAACAACTGAAAGGAATAACCATGAATTAGCAAAAAGTGTTTCAGATAAATTTGTAATCCATATACAAGCAGAATAGAACAAGAAAATTCCATGCGAGTGGACAGATTGAAAGCAACATGTTGACAATCATGCAAACAAATTAATTTACTCGCTAATGCCTCGTCAATTATTCGGAACAAAAATGAACATGTTCTAAGGCATTCAAATGTCTCAAATTGTTTCCACAAGTCATAACCAGCATGTGAATAACGAGTCAAATCAACAACACTATCTTTATCACCACCTAAAGAGTACAACGATGTTTCAAAAAGTTCATGAGGCTTACCTTTAAAAGTAGGAAAACAAAGATCAGTTTTACCTTGTTCGGTCAACACAAACCTTCTCTCCTCGGCAATGTAGAGTAGTCGAAATTCCTTGCTTGAATTAACCTTTTCAAAATGGATCTCCATACTCGACAATAGAGCATGCATCATAATCAAATTGGAATTATAATCAAAATACATCGAGAACTCATCCAAAAGATCATGTAATCTAAATTTCAGTCGGTCAATTTTGCTCAAAAATGCAGAATTTGGATAACAAAGCAAATTTGAGGCACCATCTTCAACTTTAAGTGCACTAACCATTTTACATGTCATCGTCATATCAAACAAACAAATCAAAGACATGCATGTTTTCAAGCATTCATACGTCTCAAATCTCATACGCACATTCTTGTTTATACAAAGTAGTTTCTCACAAAAGATCAATGAGTGCATATTTTTACCCAAATCAAGCCGATGGAATGGCTTATATGTCTTTTTATCTTGCAAATGCCGAATAATTATTATTTTACTAACAAACTCATCAGCATCGCAATTTCCAAAAGCGTTATTCTTCTTGCCATCATTCGCGCAAATGTATTATCATCAATCAAAGGATGGCAAGTAACCACATCAAAGTTCAGATCACTTCTAAAGGACAATTCATCAACAAGGTTTCCATCAACAATCGAATAAAACAGAGGTGCTTTAAGAATTTCAAAACTCATACCTCGCTCCTCTTTTGGCATAGGCGACCTAAGATAGTTGAGAACGTTACCTTTTTCAACCAAGGTGAACCTTCTCTCCTTGGAAAGGTATTGGAGTTGTAAATTATCGTCACCCGGCCTTTTGGATACCTGAAAAGCAGAAATAGAACAAGAACAAGTTTCATATGGATTAGTTGAAATGCTCCTCACTTTTTCTAGTTCATTTGTCTCTTTTTCGCTCGTTTCTTTTTTAATCTCAACTTTTTTTTTCTCTTTTCATTTCCTCTCTCGTTTTCAATTTTATTTTCGACCTCACTCTCTTTTTTGATTTCTTTTTCTTTTTCAATCTCTTTTTCATTTCTTTAATTTTCTTTTTCTCGCTCGCACTCTTGTACAATCTCAATTTCTTTTTCGAATTCTTTCTCTTCATTTTCTTTTTCTCTCACTTTTTCGATTTCATTACAATGTGCAGTCGACACGAAAGAATCAAAAATATAATCATTTGCCCCAAAGGAAGAGAAAATATTTTCATAGGCTTCTCGTCCATTTCTTCGGGAACAATCCTCCGGGAAGGACTTCTTTGAATCATACGATGAATAACTCGTCCTCTCTCGTTCGTCATGTCGAGAAGTTACAAGCTCTAGGCTGTCGCATCTTGAATTCCTTGACGAATAGGAATCCCGATAAGAATCTCTTAGCGAGTAGTCTTTGGACGCATATCGCCGCAATGATCTCGACTCCATTTCTCGATTTGGTAGATTTTGTTTTCGTCTGGCTCTTTCCTCCACTCGATCCAATCGATCATGCAATTTATCAAAATTTGATTTCACCATTCTACGTATCTCTTGCTTCAAATATTGGAAATCTGATTCGGAAAATTCTTGTGACATGATTTTTTTTTGCTAAAAAAATGATTAAAATAAAATAGAAAGTAAATACCTCACCACAAAAAATCTCACGTTTCACTCACAAAGAAAATTGGATAACACTCCACTCGTGTTTACACTTGTTTAATGGCTTTTGCTCACTCTAATGTACTCACCACTCGTGCCTTTTTCCACTCGATTTTCGCCTCTCGAAGTTCTCCACAAACTAGATAGACGAATCAATACCGTTTGTCGTCGGCTTACAAAATTGAGTTGGCTTGGTGGGCAATGATGTCGGAAATGGTAGGCTATCAAACAAAACTTAAAATGAATTTCAATCACTTTTTTTTTAATTCCGAATTTTTTTTTGAATTTCTCTTTTTTTTAATACCGAATACAAAAGAAGAAAGAAAAATAATAAATTGGATAATTTTTTTTTGAAAACGTGAAAATTCACTCAAAGGGGTATAAAGGAGTGTAGATTATGATTCAAAAAAAATTGTTGAAGGGTTTCCAGACTCTTTTTTTATACGGATCTTTCACGTTCTTTTCGTCCGCGCCTAGACCGTAGGCAAAATTTTTTTTTTGATTTTTTTACGGATCTTTCACGTTCTTTTAGTCCGCGCCTAGACCGTAGGCAAATTTTTTTTTTTACAAAACCATAATATCAAAGATGATGATTCTTACTCCGATTCGGCTAGCTCTGATACCAGATGATACGCCCCGGCCTCGGTGATGAGAGTCGAGTCGTTGATGTACCCGATCGTGAATTGGAGTAATATCAAGGTTTGTCGAAGATAGGTTAAGAAAGAAGGGATAAAGGCTCAAGTTTAGTTCAAAAGGGGTTATGAAGTGTATTGAGGATGATAGGTGAATGAAAACCAAGTATTCAAGTTGAACCAACACAATATAAGTGTGTTAACCCGGGACTTATACGAATACTTAGGAAAGGTTAAATGTTGTATGGATGGAAAACGAATAAAATGGAACCTTGACCCACTATCAAAGATGATAGGAACCTCGGTATAACTTGAACGCCACACTTTGGATGCAAAGTGATAAGTTCGGATAAGAAGAATGGGTTGACGCCACAAGGGTTACTTGATAAGTCAAACGAGTCTTTGGAGAACAATGAGAGTTGTAAACAATCTCACAAAATGTAAAAACATTAATTCAAGGTTCTTCTCCCCTTACAATGAAATTTAACACATATTTATAGGCAAAACAAAAGGGTAGCCGAATGGGTAAAATTGGAAGCCAAATTCGGCCATGGTGCTTCCTCAATTTGTTCCTTAAATTATGCATGATGTTGGCCAAATGCTTCCTTAAGTTCTTCCATGAATTATGCATGATGTTGGTCAAATGCTTCCTCAAATGCTTCCTCAAATTCTTCCATGAATTATGCATGATGTTGGCCAAATGCTTCCTCAAATTCTTCCATGAATTATGCATGATGTTGGTCAAATGCTTCCTTAATTTGTTCCACAAATTATGCATGATGTTGTCCACCTCTTCTTTGCCGTCCATGTACATTGTCCTAGCAAATTCAACAAATTTACTTAGCTTAAATCTCACACATTAATTCTGCTGAACCATGACATGTTTAACATTCTGCATTTAAACAACAGCAGCATTAAACAACAGCAGCAAAACACATTAATTAACAGCATTAAATTCGTCCAAAGTACACAATATCCTGCACATTAAATTCGTCTGGAAAAATTAATTGACAACATGAATTAAATTTGTCTTAAATTTAGACACACTTAATTAACTATTAGACATCTATTTAATAGGTAATAAACTAAGACACATTAAAATAAAAATGTCCAGATTTTTAAACAAATTAATTAACTTATTCAATTAACTAATCAGCAACTTATTTATTCCATCATCTAAATGCAAACTTAATAAATTGCATTCTAGCTCCATAAGCTAGAATCCGCCCAAATTGAGCTGGGACGAGCTTGTGAGAATAACGAGCCTCGCTCGTGAGTCGAGCCAAGAAATGTTTCCAGGGCAGGGTCGTATCATCCCCCCTTCTTTAGAACGACTTGTCCTCAAGTCGAGCCATTGGTTCACTCGAACACAGCAACTTTTACTCAGCTTTCCTCGGTCGAATGGGACGGATTGGAATTGGAACAACTGAAAGGAATAACCATGAATTAGCAAAAAGTGTTTCAGATAAATTTGTAATCCATATACAAGCAGAATAGAACAAGAAAATTCCATGCGAGTGGACAGATTGAAAGCAACATGTTGACAATCATGCAAACAAATTAATTTACTCGCTAATGCCTCGTCAATTATTCGGAACAAAAATGAACATGTTCTAAGGCATTCAAATGTCTCAAATTGTTTCCACAAGTCATAACCAGCATGTGAATAACGAGTCAAATCAACAACACTATCTTTATCACCACCTAAAGAGTACAACGATGTTTCAAAAAGTTCATGAGGCTTACCTTTAAAAGTAGGAAAACAAAGATCAGTTTTACCTTGTTCGGTCAACACAAACCTTCTCTCCTCGGCAATGTAGAGTAGTCGAAATTCCTTGCTTGAATTAACCTTTTCAAAATGGATCTCCATACTCGACAATAGAGCATGCATCATAATCAAATTGGAATTATAATCAAAATACATCGAGAACTCATCCAAAAGATCATGTAATCTAAATTTCAGTCGGTCAATTTTGCTCAAAAATGCAGAATTTGGATAACAAAGCAAATTTGAGGCACCATCTTCAACTTTAAGTGCACTAACCATTTTACATGTCATCGTCATATCAAACAAACAAATCAAAGACATGCATGTTTTCAAGCATTCATACGTCTCAAATCTCATACGCACATTCTTGTTTATACAAAGTAGTTTCTCACAAAAGATCAATGAGTGCATATTTTTACCCAAATCAAGCCGATGGAATGGCTTATATGTCTTTTTATCTTGCAAATGCCGAATAATTATTATTTTACTAACAAACTCATCAGCATCGCAATTTCCAAAAGCGTTATTCTTCTTGCCATCATTCGCGCAAATGTATTATCATCAATCAAAGGATGGCAAGTAACCACATCAAAGTTCAGATCACTTCTAAAGGACAATTCATCAACAAGGTTTCCATCAACAATCGAATAAAACAGAGGTGCTTTAAGAATTTCAAAACTCATACCTCGCTCCTCTTTTGGCATAGGCGACCTAAGATAGTTGAGAACGTTACCTTTTTCAACCAAGGTGAACCTTCTCTCCTTGGAAAGGTATTGGAGTTGTAAATTATCGTCACCCGGCCTTTTGGATACCTGAAAAGCAGAAATAGAACAAGAACAAGTTTCATATGGATTAGTTGAAATGCTCCTCACTTTTTCTAGTTCATTTGTCTCTTTTTCGCTCGTTTCTTTTTTAATCTCAACTTCTTTTTTTCTCTTTTCATTTCCTCTCTCGTTTTCAATTTTATTTTCGACCTCACTCTCTTTTTTGATTTCTTTTTCTTTTTCAATCTCTTTTTCATTTCTTTCATTTTCTTTTTCTCGCTCGCACTCTTGTACAATCTCAATTTCTTTTTCGAATTCTTTCTCTTCATTTTCTTTTTCTCTCACTTTTTCGATTTCATTACAATGTGCAGTCGACACGAAAGAATCAAAAATATAATCATTTGCCCCAAAGGAAGAGAAAATATTTTCATAGGCTTCTCGTCCATTTCTTCGGGAACAATCCTCCGGGAAGGACTTCTTTGAATCATACGATGAATAACTCGTCCTCTCTCGTTCGTCATGTCGAGAAGTTACAAGCTCTAGGCTGTCGCATCTTGAATTCCTTGACGAATAGGAATCCCGATAAGAATCTCTTAGCGAGTAGTCTTTGGACGCATATCGCCGCAATGATCTCGACTCCATTTCTCGATTTGGTAGATTTTGTTTTCGTCTGGCTCTTTCCTCCACTCGATCCAATCGATCATGCAATTTATCAAAATTTGATTTCACCATTCTACGTATCTCTTGCTTCAAATATTGGAAATCTGATTCGGAAAATTCTTGTGACATGATTTTTTTTTGCTAAAAAAATGATTAAAATAAAATAGAAAGTAAATACCTCACCACAAAAAATCTCACGTTTCACTCACAAAGAAAATTGGATAACACTCCACTCGTGTTTACACTTGTTTAATGGCTTTTGCTCACTCTAATGTACTCACCACTCGTGCCTTTTTCCACTCGATTTTCGCCTCTCGAAGTTCTCCACAAACTAGATAGACGAATCAATACCGTTTGTCGTCGGCTTACAAAATTGAGTTGGCTTGGTGGGCAATGATGTCGGAAATGGTAGGCTATCAAACAAAACTTAAAATGAATTTCAATCACTTTTTTTTTAATTCCGAATTTTTTTTTTGAATTTCTCTTTTTTTTAATACCGAATACAAAAGAAGAAAGAAAAAATAATAAATTGGATAATTTTTTTTTGAAAACGTGAAAATTCACTCAAAGGGGTATAAAGGAGTGTAGATTATGATTCAAAAAAAATTGTTGAAGGGTTTCCAGACTCTTTTTTTATACGGATCTTTCACGTTCTTTTCGTCCGCGCCTAGACCGTAGGCAAAATTTTTTTTTTGATTTTTTTACGGATCTTTCACGTTCTTTTAGTCCGCGCCTAGACCGTAGGCAAATTTTTTTTTTTACAAAACCATAATATCAAAGATGATGATTCTTACTCCGATTCGGCTAGCTCTGATACCAGATGATACGCCCCGGCCTCGGTGATGAGAGTCGAGTCGTTGATGTACCCGATCGTGAATTGGAGTAATATCAAGGTTTGTCGAAGATAGGTTAAGAAAGAAGGGATAAAGGCTCAAGTTTAGTTCAAAAGGGGTTATGAAGTGTATTGAGGATGATAGGTGAATGAAAACCAAGTATTCAAGTTGAACCAACACAATATAAGTGTGTTAACCCGGGACTTATACGAATACTTAGGAAAGGTTAAATGTTGTATGGATGGAAAACGAATAAAATGGAACCTTGACCCACTATCAAAGATGATAGGAACCTCGGTATAACTTGAACGCCACACTTTGGATGCAAAGTGATAAGTTCGGATAAGAAGAATGGGTTGACGCCACAAGGGTTACTTGATAAGTCAAACGAGTCTTTGGAGAACAATGAGAGTTGTAAACAATCTCACAAAATGTAAAAACATTAATTCAAGGTTCTTCTCCCCTTACAATGAAATTTAACACATATTTATAGGCAAAACAAAAGGGTAGCCGAATGGGTAAAATTGGAAGCCAAATTCGGCCATGGTGCTTCCTCAATTTGTTCCTTAAATTATGCATGATGTTGGCCAAATGCTTCCTTAAGTTCTTCCATGAATTATGCATGATGTTGGTCAAATGCTTCCTCAAATGCTTCCTCAAATTCTTCCATGAATTATGCATGATGTTGGCCAAATGCTTCCTCAAATTCTTCCATGAATTATGCATGATGTTGGTCAAATGCTTCCTTAATTTGTTCCACAAATTATGCATGATGTTGTCCACCTCTTCTTTGCCGTCCATGTACATTGTCCTAGCAAATTCAACAAATTTACTTAGCTTAAATCTCACACATTAATTCTGCTGAACCATGACATGTTTAACATTCTGCATTTAAACAACAGCAGCATTAAACAACAGCAGCAAAACACATTAATTAACAGCATTAAATTCGTCCAAAGTACACAATATCCTGCACATTAAATTCGTCTGGAAAAATTAATTGACAACATGAATTAAATTTGTCTTAAATTTAGACACACTTAATTAACTATTAGACATCTATTTAATAGGTAATAAACTAAGACACATTAAAATAAAAATGTCCAGATTTTTAAACAAATTAATTAACTTATTCAATTAACTAATCAGCAACTTATTTATTCCATCATCTAAATGCAAACTTAATAAATTGCATTCTAGCTCCATAAGCTAGAATCTGCCCAAATTGAGCTGGGACGAGCTTGTGAGAATAACGAGCCTCGCTCGTGAGTCGAGCCAAGAAATGTTTCCAGGGCAGGGTCGTATCAGCAAGAGAAAGGGAAAGCGAGAGTTGTAGACGAGTAACTGTGATTAACGGTTTGTACTTTTATGATTCGAGATCATTACATTTATATACATATTCATGTTAATTGCATGATTGAGTATTGTGGTAAGTATATAATTATCCTATGAATTAATTCGTTGTGAATTGATGTTTAATATTGGGAAATTGGACTAATTTGAATAAATTAAAAAATATTATGATACTAATGATACATGATGTGTGATATGAAGATGATTAAAACATGCTTTGTGATATGAGATATATATATATATATGAATTGATAATAAAATGAAATGAAATGGGACTATGATACATGAATAGTTAATGCCCACATAAACTTAGTAAAAATATTAGGATACATTGGTACATGAATAGGGTAATATGTGTATTTCTGTAGTTGACAATGTAGAGATTATGATATATATGTTGTTTCATGATCCAATATTTGTTTCAGGGTTAAAGCAGGGAGCAACAATTTGGGTCAATTAAACACGGTAAGCACCGACCAAATGAACTTGGAAAGGAGCTTTTAGTGATGGAGAATAAAATTGAAAGGTTTCAAAAGTCAACATTGTTAAAAATTTTGAAGGAGTAAATGTGGAGTTGGATAACAATGACGATAGAGAAGCCATGATCCATTACCAGAAAAAGGTGAGATCTGTGCTCGAGATTGAAGAAAAGCTTAAAGCTAAGGTTAGGATGAAGCAAAGAAAAGGTGGGATAAAAGGAAAAAAAAGTCCAAAGGGGTAGACCTCCTAAGGACAACACCGATAAGATCGTTAATCTTTCTTTAACTGATTCTGATATATAGAAATATGGTATTAAGAAAGGAAGCTGAGAAATCATGGAGAGTGGACAAATTGATTGGACTTAGAGCTAGTTGTGATGATGAAATTGTGATTGTTATTGAAAAAGAGAGGCACTTAATTTAAGGTGTTGGCCTTGGGTTGCAATGTGTTGGATGATGCTGATATTGTTACTTGGGTCTTGTTGTGTGAATAGTTTGAAGGGTGTTGGCGGCTTCTTTGTTCAATATTTGCAGTTATTTTATGGTGGTTTTTAGGGGTCGGTATTTTTTGTTTTGATATGATAATTGGGGATGAGTTCCATCAATTAAAAGATGACTTCAATGTTGGTGCTGTTGCACATGCTTCAATTTTCATAATTTTGAGTCGAGGCCAGGAGATTTGTTGATTTGAGGATGAGCCTTTTATTTGGAATTGAAGGGATTTTTTGATTGTGTTCTCTCTTTGCGACCAGTCTGCTTGTATTTCCTCTCTTTGTGATTGCTTTTTTATGGTCCATGATGTTGTTTGACTGAGATGGTCAGTGTGATCTGCAAATGAGAATTTAGGTGTGTTTTTGTTGTTCAGTACGTGATTGATTTGGGTAAGATATGAAAAGCAGGATTTCAAGTACAAATCAATCAATAACCATGCTACCATTTTGCATAATACTAGATACTCATTAATATTACAACCTCCATGTAATTATCTCCAAACAAACACATCTAGAACCATTGCCATACTTCTAACAAGCTCAGCTACCTCTGAATAATAACCTAGCACAAGGACATAAACCATGTAAGCAGAGTGATGAAGTTGTTGCTGTATTGAATAAGCATGTTTCATGTCACAACACCAACAACAACCTTTATTTACCAGGCCAAAATGAGCAAATAATCCAAGATGTAGTTAAATGATTAGGCTGCACTCCCATAGCTTCCATATCTTTGAAAAGGTTGTTAAAAGTTTCTTTATCATAGCCATGCATTGGATATGCACCTGTTTAAATATCTCATATGCCCTTTCAATAATTCTATCACATTTACTATATATACCAACCATCTTTTGCATGGTTGACCCATGAAAACCAAAAATGGGTATACTACAAATGCAAACGCAAGTTGCGCGATCAAGAAAATTATCAAGTTTTATCTTTATCCATCAATTCAAAACAAAAAATAATGTTTCAATTAACAATTTATAAAAATTAAATTAAATCAAAATTTTATGTATAAAAATATACAAAATTAAAGTATTTAAATAAAATTATTAAACTAAAATTTATGTGTAATTTTAAAATTTATCTCTAAATAAAATTAGTTATGTTAATTATATTTATGTTTATTTTTAATTTCTTATTTCCCCTCGTTACCTTAATCATCATAATGTTGGTTGGAGTAAATAGTCAACTCCTGAAAAATAGAAGTGAGAGTTTCAACTATAGTTTAAATGGTCACTCTTTGCGTGTTACGAGGAGAAGAAAAGGATACTAAATAAATAATGAACAGTTGCATACTTGCATGGCCCATGCAAACAATTGGTTGTGTGCGTGCATGTGAATAAAGATATGAGTAAAGAAATTAATAAATAATTCATAAGCACATAAAAACACAAGTTTATATTTTGAATGCACATAAAAACACAATTTGAATTTGATATACTAGAATTCAAATTTCAAAGTTGTTAAATATTATGTTAATGGTTCTTCCTTGCTTTAGGTTCTTCTATAAACAGCAGTCTGGGGGAGGAAGAGGTATCTATAGGCAAAGTTGCTAATAAAATGTCTTCTTTCCTCGTTTTCCATACTTCAAGCAAGCTTTGCTTAGTTATTGCTTGGGGCTATCTTCCCTCCCTTTTCCCCTCTGATCATATATATATATTCAAATATTATGGCACAAAACAAACATGTCTCCTTTCTTGTTCTCATTTGTCTTGTTTTCTTCCTACATATTCAGTGCATTGTAGGGAGGCATTTGATATTGGACCACAAGGAAATAGGGACTTACGTCAACAAAGCAGCTGTTGCCAGGACGCAGTCCTCACCTTCACCTTCACGGCCAACACCAAGTGTGGTGGTTGTAGGAGCAACCCAAGCCCCGCCACCGAAAAATGCAAACGACTTTAGGCCCACAGGTCCTGGCCACAGTCCAGGAGTCGGCCACTCCCTTCAAAACTAGGTTCAAAGAGTTTCTTACAAAGTGCTTGATCACCCATGTTAATAGTGCATTCCACAATGATGGTATTTTATCTTGCATGGTAGCAGTAACTTTGATATCCTTGAAACCTTTCATCCTGGCTAATTAGGACGTTTCTCTATTTGACAAGTGTTTGGTTTCAACCTCATCAGTTTAAGGTACCTTGGGTTTAGGTTTTGTTTGTAAGTTGGAAAAATAAAGCATTTGTACTTTTTGTGTTGCAGATTATGCTCAAATCAAGGGTTTTCTTTTCTTAGTTCTGCCTTGTTGTCGCTCTTCGAGTGATAGAAGTTCACCTTCCAATTTTCTTTTATCTCTAATAATTTGCAGTTCTATGAATCAGAAGCACTTAGTATATATTTCCAAATAGTGTATTATCCTGCTATCAACTATATTATGTGATCTCAAGCAATATTATACATGGATGTGACCCTTTTGTCGCCAAAAGATCCGTTTCTCAAACCTAAATCATTTCCATTTCCAGTATATATACATAATGGCAGAAAGTATACTTACAGAAAAAATTTAATTACGTCTTGATTATAGAATTGAAGAAGACCACCACCGTGAGACTCTTCATTACTCTTTGATGGCTTAATTTGAATGAATCTTAATATATGAAAGGACAAATTATTTTGACCATATGTGATATATGCTTACACTATTAGATTCGAACTTAGATACTTAAAGTCTTAGGGTGAGTTTCGATGGGCGGTGCGTTTACCTGTGGTTAGTGTAAAAACAGTGGTGGCGGTGAGATTAGATACTATAGCGATACTGTAGCGTGAGATAAAAAGTAAGCTAAATGCACCGCACCTCACCCAATCGCCCATCCAAACCCACCCTTAGTACTTCCACCTTAACCAATAAGCTAAGAAATTAAAACAAGGATTTGGAGTTTTATATTTAGTGTAAATTGTGTCATTTTATAAAAATATGACCATTTTTTTTAACAGTTAGTCTTCAGTGCATACTATACGTATAATGTAAGTGAAGTATATCCCACCAGTACGCATAACAGTTATTATTAGGAATCAAAAGAATATATGCATGGAAGATTCCTTCTGTTCTATCTGATTTAATTATTTCCAGCAATTACTGCAGTTGCATTTTACAGCCTAGCATGTCATGACAGAGAACCAAATGAATATAGTTTCCTTGTTATGGCTTTGCAAAGGGCTAAACGGTTACTAGCAGTCTCTCAAGGGTTGCCAGAGGATGGGGCCTTCCTTAGATTCAGGAACCAACTATTAAGAATAAAAAAATAAGCCCTTTTGCAAGATTCTTAATATATAATCAATTATTCTTCTCTAAGTGGAGGGGTTTTAACTTTGAATTGGTGCTCATCATTTGCTTGGTTTTTGACTTCATCGACCAAGACAAACAGTTACTGAAGACCAATTTGCAGCAGGCTCTCCACTGTTAAACTATAGTGGAGTATTATTACATTAAAATAATTAAGCAATAGACAGTTGTCTTTAAAACTGTACTATCTAATTTGTTTAAGTCACCTTAGTACATCAATCTATGTAAGCTTTTCTTCATATAGTGGAGGGATCTCATTGTTAATTGACATGCCTTCAATTTTTTTAATGGCTTGAGTTTAATAATAAAAAAAGTTCCTACTCCATAGGGTCAATTTTTTTTGCATTTAGAAACCTGGAAAACTGCAAAAGCAAGATTCATATCAATATCAACTTATGACATTGACATTTGGTCAAATTTCGGCTTGTCCTATGAACCATCCATTATGATATGTAATCTTACTTTTCCTTTTTTTCCCATTAGTGGGAAGCTTTATTCAACCCCTAGTTTTCTTATTTCATCTCTATGTAGTGCTTTCACAACTATTGTATAAGTTATTGTGTAGACTTGTATTAGTAGTTAAGGTTCCAAGGTGATAACTATGTACAAAATTGATTAATATTTGGAGAAATAAAATAAAGAAAATGATAAAGAATATAATGGAGAAGAGAAATAATTTTTTATGGAAGAAAGAAAACACCCTTTCTAATAAATTTTTATTTCACTCACTCTTAAAATTCTTCATCACATACAACTCTTTATATGGGAGTTGTAAGTGACTATTCATCTACATCACTAAATGCTATAGGAGTTGTGACTATTCATTTACATAACTTAAATGCTATAGAAGTGTGACTATTCATGCATGTGTGTAACTTTTTATCTTCAAGTCTCTTCACATTTCTAACTTTTCAAAATTTATTTTGTGCAAGATTAATTTAATTATGTGCCAACAATGCCTCCCTTAAATTAAACTTGCTTCGAACTCCCAACCTTTCAACATTTTTCTTGAAGACTTGTCCACTAAGCTGCTTTGTGAAGATATCAGCCATCTGATTTTCCGTCTTGCAATATTCAACTTGAATATCATCATTATTCACTAGTTCCCTCAAGAAGTGATACTGAATGCGAGTGTGTTTTGTCCTTCTATGAAGAACTGGATCTTTTGTGACCGAAATAATAGAACTATTGTCACAAACAAAATCGTTGACTTGCTCTGCTTCTGCTTAAGACTCTCCAAAATTCCACGTAACCAAATCAATTGACATCCTGCATAAGATGCAGCGATATGTTCAGCTTCTGTAGTTAAAAGCGCCACAACTGATTGTTTCTTTGAGCTCCATGAAACTGCACCACTACCAAGGTGAAAAACATAACCAGAAGTGCTTCTGCTATCATCAGTGTTTCCTGCTAAATCACTATTCGTATAACCAATGAGATCTACTAATGTATTAGCTTTATAGAAAATTCCATAATCAATGGTTCCCTTCACATATCTCAATATTCTCTTGGCAGCTTCCCAGTGATTGGAGTAAGGTTTCTCCATGAATCTACTCACCAAGTTAATAGCATACACGATGTCAGGCCTTGTCGAAGTCAGATACATTAACTTTCCAACCAAACTTTTGAATATGGTGGAATTGACAAGCTTTCCTTCAGCCTCTTTAGATAACTTCAGACCTGTGATTTATGGAGTAGAGACTGGATTAGCATTTTCCATCTTGAACTTTTTTAGAACTTCCTTTGCGTAGCTCTCTTGTGAAATAAAAATTCCTTTCTCGGATTGATAAACTTCAATGCCAAGAAAATGATGAAGTTCTCCCAAATCTGTCATCTCAAATTATGCCATCATTGAGTGCTGAAATTCTTTCAACCTCTTCACATCATTTTCTGTGAAAATAAGATCATCAACGTAGAGACTTACAACCATAAATCTTCCTTTAGAATTGCCTTTAATGTAGAGAGTATGCTCATATGGACATTTTTGGAATCCACACTGTCGAAACCGTTTTTTGAAAACAAAAATTTTGTTGTCGACCTTTTTTTTTAAAAAATAAAACTGGAGTCGCCACCGATCCTTCATTAAGGTGTGATCGACCCACCTTAAAAACTATTTTGGTCTGCGAATTTTGAAAACAGATTCGGGAGTCGGTTACGCACGAGGAAGGGTTAGCACCCTCGTAACGCCCAAAATCGGTACCAAACTGATTATTTGATGTCTTTGGCGTCGAAAGTTAAAAAGATTTTAAAATAAGCTTGAGTGATGAAATTTGCAAAAGGATATCCAATTGTTCAAGTCATGTACAGAAATCGAGTCCCAATACGTTAGGGTACAACTCCTCATAATTCCCCAAACTTGAATATCACTTTTATTTTATGAAAATCTTCATTTCAAGGAAGTAACATGCCACACCCAATACGTTAGGGCACAACAAATTAAGTTCCCAAAAATGATTTTTATGCATTTTGAATAAAAACATTCCCGATCATCTAGGATTGACAAAGAAAATCAGAACCCAATACGTTAGGGCTCAATTTCCCTCGAAAATCTCAAACCTCAAATAATACTTTTATTCAAAAACAAAAACCTTTAAGTCAAGAAAATAACTTTGATGTACAGTTAAAACCAAAATATATTTTCAAAAGAGTATGTTAAAAGTTAATATACAATATGATTCAGGTCCTTTAATTTAAAGCATATTTACATAAATAATTACAAATATATATACAAATACAATATAACAATAAAGCTGCCAGCATGTGTTTACATATATCTAACACATATACCAGTATACATGCAAATAGAAGGAGTAAAATATATCCAATAAAACAAACAACAAATATGTATTCAAAATAAAATAAAAAAATGCATATGAATTAGAAAATATAGGCATATACACATATATACATATACATATTTATTTATAAAAACTATGGGAGCAGAATATATAAAAGTATATGAAATATGTGCATATAAAAACTAAAAATATGTATGCACATATATATATATGAATGTAAAATCGTGGGAATAAAATAAAATATGAAACATGCAGATGTGTATATGCTTTAGAAAAATGTAAAAATACATATATATAAAATATAAGGTATAAAAAACAAAGGATAGAAAGATAAAAAAAAAGAGTAAAACATACAAAAATATATGCATGCATCTTTAAAGCTTAAGAATATATATATACTAGTAAAAAAAAAAGTTATACGTTTGTAAAAGTAAAAAAAAATGAATCCGAAATTAAAAACGATAAGTATATATGTACATGAAAATAATGAATAATATTAGTAATAATATACAATAATAGTAATAATAAACAAGTAATAGTACCATAAAATAAAAAAAATTAAAATAGCTTTAAAAAATGGATTAAATTGAGTTAAAAAACAAAGAAATGGGGCAAATTTAAAATAAAAATTTTAAAAAAAGGGTCCATTCGAATGCGCGCGTTACAAAAGGGTTTAACTGGAGCACGGGGACTAAATTGAAACAGACATCAAATATGCGGTCCAATTTTAAAACAAGTAAAAAGGGTTTAACTGGAGCACGTTACAAAAGGGAGGGACCAAATGCGCAATTTTCCCTTTGAAGCCAAACGCGTGGATCCTCCCTTTCGGGTCGGTTCACCGCGCGGGTCAAGGCTTAGACGAAACGGCGCCGTTTTACTTCATTACTTAAAACAGATTTTTTCTTTTAAAAAACATTTTCATCAGATTGAAAAGAGAGAGAAAAAAATAAAAAAAAACTCCCTTTGCTCTGCTAGGGTTTCGTCCCTAGCATCATTGCATCGCCGTTCGTCGGCCTCCTCGCCAAAGCTCCGATCGCGACGGAGATGGCGACGGCGCGACACGACGCTCTCGGGTAAGTTTCCTTCGTTCTTTTTGTATTATTATTTTACAAAACAACAAAAAAAATCAAAAGAATAGATGAAAAAAAATAAAAAGAAAAAAATAAAAAAAACGATTCACCTTCAAGAAAAAAGAAATATTCTTTGCAAACTCAGTATTTCTTTCTATCTCTGTTGCCGTTTTTTTCTCCCCTTTTCAGTATACAAATTTGGCTTTATATAGCCCGATAAAATGCTTTATTTTTACAATATTTTCTTCTTGGACTCTTAGTCCGTGTTTGCAGGGATCGTGGGGAGTGGTCGGTTCCGAAACGTGCGCCGATTAGTCTTGCTGGCGACGCTGGAAGCTGCTGGGAGCATTGAGCAGAATGCGGCTAATGGCTACTGCTTCTGAATGCTTGCGCTGGGCCATGCCGAAATTGGGCTAGGGTAAAGCCTAGGCTTTGGGCCTGTACTTGTTGGGCCGTGTATTATTTTATGCAGGCCTGGCAAAATTGGTATTACAGCTGCCCCTCTTTGTTCGTTATCGTGTAACGAGAATAGAGCAAAGACTTAAAAAAGACCAATTTTGCCTGGTCGTATGGACTTTGGCGTTCTTTTTCTTCAAGTAGCATCGTTCCTTCCTAGCGCGTCCTCAGAGGTATAGGAACTGGCACTTCAAACTACTCCACTGGAATGTCGGAGAGATAGGATTCATACGTTGTAACTTCTCAAATGAACAAAATTTGCTATCTTTAATCTATTCCACTGCAACTTCAGGGAGATATGACCTATAGCTTCAATTTGTTCTGCTAAAACCAAAAGATAAATCTTGACGCGATCTGCTCTACTGCAACCTCAGAGAGATGAGATCTGCGGTTTTAATCTACTCCATGTCTGCTCCACTGTAACTTTTGGGAGATAAGACTTGTATCTTCGATCTACTTCACCACCTGTATGGGAAGACAAGATCTGCTTTCTTCGATCTAGTTCATGCCAATACATGAAGACAAGATCTGCTTTCTTCGATCGATTCCACTGTCGACCAGGGGATAGGATTACTGGCTTCAATATACTCCACTGCAACTTCAGGGAGGTAAAATTCGCCATCTTCGATTTTCTTCACTACTGCTTAGGGAGGCAAGATCTGTAATCCTCAATTTGTTCAACTGCAATGTCGGGGAAACCAGATCCGCCGTCGTAGCTTCAATCTGTTCCATTGCACTGCTAGGGAAGTAAGATCCGCTGTTGTAGCTTCAATCTTTTAATTGCAATATCCGGGAAACCAGATCCGCCGTCGTAGCTTCAATCTGTTCTGCTGCACTGCTAAGAAGTAAGATCCGCCGTTGTGGCTTCAATCTTTTAAATTGCAATATCCGGGAAACTAGATCCGCCGTCGTAGCTTCAATCCGTTCCGCTGCATTGCTAAGGAAGTAAGATCTGCCGTTGTGGCTTCAATCTTTTAAATTGCAATATCAGGGAAACCAGATCCGCCGTCGTAGCTTCAATTTATTCCACTGCACTGCTAAGGGAGTAAGATCCGCCGTTGTGGCTTCAATCTTTTTAATTGCAATATCCGGGAAACCAGATCCGCCGTCGTAGCTTCAATCTGTTCCGCTGCACTGTTAAGGGAGTAAGATCCGCCGTTGTGGCTTCAATCTTTTAAATTGCAATATCCGGAAAACTAGATCCATCGTCGTAGCTTCAATCTGTTCCGCTGCACTTGCTAAGGAAGTAAGATCCGCCGTTGTGGCTTTAATCTTTTTACTTTTCAACCCGCTCCATTGTTACTCAGGGAGACAAGGCTTTATGATTTCACCGATCTGTTCTCTGTGGAACATGACCTGTATGACTCACTTTATGAGCCTAATTATGCCTGATGATTAGGATGTCATGATCAGAATGAATCAAATGCTCCTAACTAGGCGTGTATGAATGACATTTGAATGTTATGTCATGAAAATGAATATTGAATGCTTAAAGTCATTATTGCTCATTAAGGCTTCCTTTGTGACAACAACGCTTCGTCAAAATTTGAAAATTTTAATCTTGACTCTTGACTCCTAGATATCTCCGACCTTTTAATCCGGTGAAGGTCTAAACAATAGTCATGTTTCAGGTTCCTGAGCTGTTTAAAGATTTCTAGAGTAATATGAAAAACTTCCCTTGTGAGATTTTTACTAGTCCATTAATCGTCAGTCTAATGCAACATGCTTGCGAAAAGATCGTAACGATGAATAAAACAAAGTTAATTTGGGGGCATAGCCCACAATGAATTGTCAATGATAGAGGAATTGTCTGGGGACATTTATATTGAAAAAGGATGAAATATTCTAAAACAACGAATACAAATACTATGATCAAGTGCCTCAGATATCTCTGCTTGAATTTCTCTATACAACCTTTCGAAGACCCTTCTGAACTCAACACGTGTTTAGGAAATTCACAGTAGTTTGTTGATGCCCCAAGATGTCGTCTATTCTTTTCTGCCGATTCAAGGTATAGCAAGACTACCACGTGCCAATCAAAATTTGAGCCGCCCTTTTCAGGTTTTCAACTCAAATCCCCTTTGATCTTAAGGTGCCCTTTGCGGGTTTTCACCTTAACCTCTCTATTTTTTTTTGGAATCAAAGCGCCCTTTGCGGGTTTTCACCTTGGTTGCTTCCCTTCTTCAAGTAAAGTACCTCTTCACCGAATCTGAATTTACCGGATTAGGCAAGTTTTTCCATCCATTTCAGCCAGGATCAAGGCTCCTCCAGAAAAGGCCTTTTTTACAACATAAAGACCTTCCCAATTCGGCATCCATTTCCCCTAAAATCCTTTTGTAGAGAAAGAATTTTTCTCAACACCAGGTCCCCCTCGTGAAATTCTCTGGGTCGGACTTTCTTGTTGTAGGCTCGCATCATTCTTTTCTGGTACATCTGACCATGCTGAATAGCCTTTAGCCTTTTTCCCTCTACCAAGTTCAACTGGTCGTATCGAGACTGAAACCATTCTGCTTCATCCAAATGTAGCTCGGTCAAAACTCGGAGAGAAGGGATTTCAACTTCGATGGGCAAAACTGCCTCCATGCCATAAACTAAGGAGAAAGGCGTTGCCCCGGTGGAGGTCCTGATTGACATTCGATAAGCAAGGAGGGCAAACGGTAACTTCTCATGCCAGTCTCTGTAAGTCTCAGTCATCTTCCACACAATCTTCTTTATATTTTTATTGGCCGCTTCCATTGCACCATTCATTTTTGGGCGATACGGGGACGAATTGTGATGTCTGATCTTAAATTGACTACAAACTTCTGCTATGGAGCTGTTATTCAAGTTCGATGCATTGTCGGATATGATTCTTTCAAGCATTCCATACCAACATATGATCTCCCTTTTCAAGAACTTACTGACTGATGACTTTGTAACGTTAGCATACGACGCATCCTCTACCCATTTGGTGAAGTAGTCAATAACCACGAATATGAAACGATGCCCATTTGAAGCCTTCGGCGATATTGGCCCAATGACATCCATACCCCACATGGAGAAAGGCCATGGAGAAGTCATGACATGAAGAGGTGAAGGAGGTGCATGCATTTTATCACCATAGATTTGACATTTATGGCATTTTTTGGAATAATTAATGCAATCTCCTTCCATAGTGGACCAGTAATACCCGAATCTCATAATCTGTCTAGCCATTGTGAACCCACTGGAATGCGTTCCACAGATGCCCTCATGGATTTCCTCCAGGATTTTCTTTGCTTCCATGGCGTCCACACATCTTAATAGAACCTGATCTTTTCCCCTCTTGTATAAGATCTCCCCATCTAAGATGTAATCAATGGCTAGCCTTCTCAGAGTTCTCTTTTCATTCTCAGTTGCCTGGCCTGGATACTCCCGGCTTTTTACATATCGTAGAATATCTTTATACCAAGGGCTATCATCAATTTCTCCTTCTTCGATATTGTAACAATGAGCTGGGTCTTCATGGATACTCATTTGTATAGGCTTCATATCCTCACGTCTGTTCACCTTGATCATGGAGGCTAAAGTAGCCAGTGCGTCAGCCATTTGGTTCTCATCACGTGGGAGATAGCAGAAAGTGATGTCCTCAAACTCTTTAATCAGTTCAAAGACCAACTTTCGATAACTGACTAATTTGGGATCTCTCGTCTCCCACTCACCCTTGAGCTGATATATAACCAATGCTGAATCTCCATAGACCTCTAATACTTTGATTCCTCGCTCTATGGCTGCACGAATACCATGATCTACGCTTCGTATTCTGCCGTATTGTTTGTACAATCAAAATCCAATTTGCAAGTGAAAGGATAATGATCACCATTCGGGGATACTAAGACTGCCCCAACTCCATTGCCCACAGCGTTCGAGGCTCCATCAAAGTTTAGCTTCCAACTGTGACCTTCTTGGGAACTTTCTTCAGTAGTGGCTACATACAACAAGTCTTCATTCGGAAAATCAAAATTTAACGGTTCGTAATCTTCCAAAGCCCTGCTAGCCAGAAAGTCAGCAATTGCACTCCCTTTTATAGCCTTTTGGCTCACATAGACAATATCAAATTCAGACAGTAAGATCTGCCACCGGGCCATCCTCCCATTCAAAGCAGTTGATTCCATCATATACTTTAACGGGCCTAACTTTGAGATTAGCCAAGTCGTGTGGTATAACATATACTGTCTTAATCTCCGAGTTGTCCAAATCAAGGCACAACATAGCTTCTCAATAGGCGAATATCTCATTTCACAGTCAGTGAATTTCTTGCTGAGATAATATATCGCCCTTTCTTTTCTCCCTGTTTCATCATGTTGGCCTAGCACACACCCCATGGAATTATCAAATACTGTCAAATACAATATCAGGGCCTATCCGGGCTAGGTGGTGACAGCACTGGAGTATTAGACAAATATTGCTTCACCTTGTTAAAGGTTTCTTCGCATTCTTCATCCCAAGTACCAGGATTATGTTTCTTCAGAAGACGAAATATAGGGTCACATTTCTCGGTTAGTTGTGAAATAAACCTAGCAATGTAGTTCAGTCTTCCGAGGAATCCTCGAACTTCTTTCCGAGTGCGGGGTGAAGGTAAATCCCGTATTGCCTTCACTTTGTCTGGATCATCTCGATTCCCTTTTCACTGACCACAAAGCCTAACAATTTTCCTGACTTGGCCCCAAAAGTGCACTTCGTCGGATTAAGCTTGAGCTGGAACTTTCTCAATCTTAAGAATAATTTTCTCAAGACCTGCACATGTTCCTCCTCCGTTCTGGACTTCGCGATCATATCGTCAACATAAACTTTGATTTCCCTGTGCATCATATCATGGAACAAGGCACCATAGCTCTTTGATATGTCGCTCCCACATCTTTAATCCAAACGGCATCACTTTATAACAAACGTCCCCCATAACGTAATGAACGTAGTCTTTCTCATGTCATCAGGATGCATCTTTATCTGATTGTACCCCAAAAAGCCATCCATGAAGGAAAATAATGAAAAGCCCGCAGTATTGTCTACAATGTGTCGATGTGGGGCAATGGAAGTTGTCCTTTGGACTAGCCTTGTTCAAATCCTGTAGTCCACACACATTCGCACCTTCCCATCTTTCTTTGGAACTGGTACAATGTTGGCCACCCACTCAGAATACTTGACCTCTTGCAGAAATCCGGCATTAAACTGCTTTTGGACCTCCTCCTTTATCTTCAACACGATATCAGGCCTCATCCTTCTGAGCTTTTGCTGTACTGGCTTGCAATCTTCTCTTATAGGAAGACAATAGACTACGATGTCGGTACTCAACCCCGGCATATCCTGGTATGACCATGCAAACACGTCCTTGAACTCTCGGAGTAATTCGATGAGGTCTTGTTTTGTCTTTGCAGAGATATCCGACCCGATCTTCACTTCTTTACCTTCCTCCAAGCTCATAATTTCTATTGATTCCCTGTGGGGTAGGATTTGCTTCTCGACCTTTCTACCATCTTCAACAAGTCAGGAGACAAACCACAGTCTTCGTCTCCTCAATCATGCGATCCCTCTAAACACATATTTCGTTCAAATGGACTCTGAATTTGCAGGTGACATTTGTTCATTGATATCGTAAGACCTATTATAAGACATATGGATTCAGGAATTGTTCAGTGCAATATGGTCATGCATGAATGCAGTGTGGTTTGGAAAATTCAAGTAACTGCTCTATAGAAGAAATTTGCTCCAAAAATGATGCAATATGAACTTTATTAAATAACGATTTTCTGGACATGAGCCTATTTCACAAAGGAATCCTTATCACTTCTAGGCTAAAAAGCAATAAGGTGTTCTGGACATTACTCTGAGGAAATCCTAAAGCTAAAGTATTTCTTCTGCAGTCCAGTTGTTTAGTGCCCTTCCTGACTCGTAAGGACGAATATCCCGCAAGTTCTTCTCACGTTGCTTCTTCATACACGGCATGAATACTCTCCAACTCCGTGTTAATACTTCTGACCCCTTGATAGAGGAATCCTCCGATACAAAAGTCTTGGATAGGTGAGGAAAGGTCATGAGTTCCAATTCAACTTCATCCCTTGTCAAACGAGCCCTTCTTCTCTCACGCTTCTTTTCTTGCTCTATCTTCTTCTGCCTAGCATCTAGCTTGTATCCTAAGCCAAAACGGTCCTGCTTGTCCTTCAATACTGGGAGCCTCAACTCGCCCTGAAGGTATCTCCCCAATCCTTTCCCTAGCAAAGCTCCTTTTCTAACTGTCAATTGCAGCCCTATCCCTGTCCCCCCATGTAAGGCATTCTTTTGATTCATTCATCCTGGGGCATTCCGAGGATTGGGGGACTTTCGGTTTTCTTTTGATTCCTGGCCCCTCCATTGATGCGGGTACATGAAAAAAAAAATGTTTGCATTTAAACAAATTCTTGCAGTGATGTGTAAAGCTCTAGTTGATCCCATACCCAGGTGGTATTTCGTCGTCGCTGAAAGAGATGAAGTTATCAGCGCTTATATCGCCGACCAGTCGATCCAACTTGCTAACAGAGATATCGTCGGCCACATAAGTCTCATTTTGCACCTTCAGTAGTGCATTTCGATGTCCCTCTGAGTTCAGGAGTAAGCTAGCACAGATATGCGAGCTGGTTGTTTGTGCAGTTGTTCCACAACGCTATACTCGCTATGCTTTATGAACTTTAAGAATTCTCTAGCTTCCTCCTCTTTGATTGGTTCATTGACCAACAATTCGGTCTGACCATATCCTTCTTTTTTCAATTGAAGTTTCTTCTCTTATTAGCTCCACTCGTGCTTTTATCTGTCCGTGGTGCCCTCCTTCATCCTAGTCGTCTTTATTAATCACGTCCTCCTTCCCCAGGATTGTCACATTACAATTGTAATTCCAAGGAACCTCCTGTTATCCTTGTAAGTAAACACGGCCGGTTTTTGAATTATAACCTTTGGTGTTATTCGTGCCCCAACCTCACTGTTCTGAGGTCGCGAGATGATGATCACAGGACGGTTAGCCTTCGGACTCCCAACGCCAACTCTGACGTGCATACATGACTCTCCCTCTGAATTCCTTCACAAAATTCCACCTCCTTATTATCCATCATCCTGTACCAAGGCTCTGAACTCCGTACACTCTTGGATTTCATGCCCTATTTCACAATGGAACTCACAGCAGTTCCTCCTCTTCTCACAGCTTTCTTCTGAAACAATTAGCCCCCTTTTCACCATCTCTTTCCAGACCCATCTCAAAGGAGTTTTCACGTCCGCAATGTCTGCTTGATTTTCTGTCCTTGCCCATCATATTTATTCGCTGTCAGTATGGTTTGGTAATGGATTTTCTTATTTGGTGGCTTCATCAAATTTAACGACACCCATACAATGAGCCTTTCAACCAACTTCTTGAAGGCGGTACAGTTTTC